>NC_059209.1:34054073-34091573 GCF_020615455.1 Coregonus clupeaformis | reverse complement strand
AACATATTATATTCTTATTTACAATAAAAGTGACTCCAAAATGACACAATACATTATATAACATCCCTTTCTATTGGGCACAACATAATCTGAAACAACCAAAACAAACTGCAAATGCATCCAACAAGTTTGTAGAGTCACAAGCTTGATGTAGTCATTGTGTGCTATGAACATGGAACGAAATACTAAACTTTCGACTAAATGTAATACACAAGTGAAGTTGTCCATTTACTTATAACACAAAAAGTGTCAACGGTAAAACAGATATGTATGAAAATACCTAAAATAAATGGTGACATTCTGTCACCTCACCTGATATAAAACATTTGATCTCAAATCCAAAATGCTCGAGTATAGAGACAAATTAAACATTTTTAGCATCACTGTCCAAATAAATACGGATGGGATTGTAGGATATTCCTTCTGGTCCAGAGAGGTTGAGCTGCTTTTCAGTTGGTGTATTTAATGACATTCATTCATATTATGATTGCTGACTTGATCAGTTTAGCCTTTTAGATCACAGTTAATAATATTACATGGACAGGGGGGTCCTGATCCTAGATTAGCACTCTGACTCTGAGATGCTTGATACATACGACCCCTGATCTGATTTGATCTGCGGAGAGGGGACGGAGAGGGGACGGAGAGGGGACGGAGAGGGGACGGAGAGGAGACGGAGAGGGGACGGAGAGGGGACGGAGAGGGGACGGAGAGGAGACGGAGAGGAGACGGAGAGGGGACGGAGAGGGGACAGAGAGGAGACGGAGAGGGGACGGAGAGGGGACGGAGAGGGGACGGAGAGGAGACGGAGAGGGGACGGAGAGGGGACGGAGAGGGGACGGAGAGGAGACGGAGAGGGGACGGAGAGGAGACGGAGAGGAGACGGAGAGGGGACGGAGAGGGGACGGAGAGGAGACGGAGAGGGGACGGAGAGGGGACAGTATGCACCAGTGTGCCCATCTCAAGAGGAGGAAACATATCTGTCCTGGTGGCTGTAGGGAGGAATAAGGAATGGATGTTGTGAAATATTGATTCTCAATCTCTCTTGCCTCTGCAGTCAATTTGTTTTTGCAATGCATGCTGGAAATCATCCTGTGAGGAGAAGGGGGAGGGTCTGAGTCACTGGAGCCTGCCTGTCATTATAGGAAATAAATAACCATGAAAGATATAACAAAATAATGTAATTTTTATTCATGTTTTATTAACTCTGTATCACATCAGAGGTGTGTACAGTAGACACATGCAGAGTTGTAGTTTACTTTAGCGGTACACAGCTTTGATTCGAGACCACCACCACTGTGAACGTCTTTTCCATCTTTAACTAATGAAATGGTGCAAATTTTAACTTTCATAAGAGCTGATGGTTGTGTGTGCTTGCATGCATGCGTTTCCTGTCCGAGTGTGTTTGTGGGGGTTGGTTCTTGGAGGCCTCTATTTCAGCATAATGCTTCAGTTACTTTTTAACATCCAAAGTAGAATAGCTGAGAGGCTTTTTTACATATTAGGGTTGAATGGTGGGAACCCGGTTACTGAGATTTACCACCCAAAACCACTCCCTTTTCCCCGGATAAATAACTGCGAGTAACCGGTAAATTATAATATATTATTTATATGAACAGCATGGTGTGAAATGGAACCGTTTAAATGATATGCGATGTCTAAATCTGGCTTCTCTACGGCCTCTACATGATGAATCATCAACGCTCAGGGTGGGGACAGACAGCCCATCTCAGTAGGGAGTGCAGTTCACAACGCATGTAGACCTATCATCTCATCATGGGAACTGTTTTTCTTGTGACTGGTAGGTCTACATTTACTGCAACATAGTCTATGCTACAGTAATATGAAGACCGAATGCGTGTCTAATTTACCCATCTCCATCTGGCTTTCGGGGTCACCTTGTTTTTTTAATCGCCCAACATCAGTGCCCGACCTTACTAATGCTCTTGTGGCTGAATGGAAACAAGTCTTCACAGCAATGTTCCAACATCTAGTGGAAAGCCTTCACAGAAGAGTGGAGGCTGTTATAGCAGCAAAGGGGGGACCAACGCCCGTGATTTTGGAATGAGATGTTCGACCAGCAGTTGTCCACATACTTTTGGTCATGTAGTGTATGTATTGGATAACCGCAAAATAATTTGGGCTTTTTTGGGCATGGGCTCATTACCTGTCGTTAATATATGGCTCATCAGGCTCAGGTAGCATCAGGTAGCATCAGGTTCATGCTGATCAAAGCTTTAATCAAATACAGACGTGTCTATATGCTTTGTAATGCTTTTTAATGACACTTCCGGTTTTGCCGGGAAATACCGGGTTACCCGGGAGAAAAGTGATTTATTCTGGGGATGGAACATTTTGTAAAATGCCGGGAAAATATTCAACCCTAGTACAGATGACACAATCTCACTTCTGGCTGCTATTAACATAACCACATGATGTCAGTGAGCTCTTTGACTTTCCTTCAGGGTATATTGATTGTTTTGTTTAGTTAGAGCCAAAGACAAATCTTAATGGCTTGTTCCATTTAAGCACGCACGCACGCACACACAAACGCACACGCACGCACGCGCGCACACACACACACACACACACACACACACACACACACACACACACACACACACACACACAGACAGACAGCCTTGAGGAAGGATGAGTGTTCATTTACTTTTCTTCATGAACACAGTGAAGTATGGAGCTGTGTGTTTGGGTTCCCCTGTATCTCCCTCAGACAGAGACTAGAGAACAGAGTACAGAGTTTAGACAGAGAACCCTGCACTGTGAGAAGAACAGATTATTCCCAGAGGCTAGCAGTGTGTTCTACTGTGTGAGAAAAGCTGAATGAAAAACCCCCAAGGCAGATGAACACAGCCTTCGCTAGCGGCTCTCACCACAGTTAAAATAATTAGTAGAGCCTAGAGTGAATAATGGACTATTACACGAGTGAAACAAACCATCCGTCCTGCTGCGTTCGGCTTCTGAAAATGGAGGAAATCTTCTCCTGCTTTAGTTCGACTGCCATGTGTTCATCATTACTCTCTGACAGATTCAGGTTTTTCTTTAGCTTTCCTGGCTAATCCGTTAGCAAGAGGATTTACCCAACAAAGATGGAATTAACATAAGTTTTTTGGCTTTTAATTTATTTAATTTATTTTTTTAAAGAAAATAAGACTGTTGCCTGTACCTGGAATCATGTCACTATATTTAAATTAGTCAAATTTGTTAAATGTTTTGTATTCTTTCTCTCTCTCCCCCACACAGAATACCCACTGGGCACAAACTGGTTGAATCAACATTGGTTCAACGTAATTTGTCAACGTATTGTGACATGGAATCTACATGGAAGCTACATGGGATTTGAACAAATAAATCAACATAAATTGTTATTTTGAGGGGTGAAATATCAACCAGAGGATTATGTCATCATAATATCATGTTAACCAAATTTCAACACACAAAACCTTGTATAAAATAAGTTGAATTTGTACCTTTAAAACAATGTCAGATTTTCAACGTTATATCCACCATCAGAAAAAAAATACATTAGGCTGGGCAGCTCCTTCTACTAGAGAGTTGATCTATCTACAGCTACCCTTTGGTCACCCATCCAGGGCTTTAACCAAGCCCAGCCCTGCTTAGCTATGATATTTGTCACTGACTACTACCAATGTGCTATCATGAGAATGATTGTTGAGAGATTTCCACTTAAAAAATAAAAATAGATTTACTGTTGGTGTCTAAGTCATTCCAAAGGGTAGGTTTAACAGAGCAAATTAAATGTGACCGTACTTTATCAATCGTCAATGATGCTATTTAGGCCTATATAGCATTTGCTAAGTCATCAACAGCTATTGTTTGAATTCAAACCAGATTTCAACTAACAATAGACAACACAATAGGCCTAGGGTTTCAAGCTCTGGTTGATTTAAAATGTAATGATATTTAGTCTGGCTTTAATTCCAGTTTGTCTACAAATAAAACATGGATATGTTGGATTCACTTCTCCATCTCAACCAAATATCAGAGTTCAAGAATACGACTAAATCAAATCATATCAATTATTAATTTGTAGACAAACTGAAATTAAAGCCAGACTTAAGTCAGTGGCACAGATGGAACTATCCAAACAGAAGATACATCTCTTTCAAATGTTGATATTTGGTTGCGTTGTCAATCAAACACAATTCAATATCACTTTTGAAATACAATAAATAGCCTATTAACTTGTTAACAAATGATATGTTGGATTCATGTCCAACTCAATCAAAAATAAAAGTTAAAGAATGGGATTAAGACAGTGGCTCAGATGGACCTATCCAAGCAGTACAGTGGGGAAAAAAAGGATTTAGTCAGCCACCAATTGTGCAAGTTCTCCCACTTAAAAAGATGAGAGAGGCCTGTAATTTTCATCATAGGTACACGTCAACTATGACAGACAAAATGAGAAAAAAAATCCAGAAAATCACATTGTAGGATTTTTAATGAATTTATTTGCAAATTATGGTGGAAAATAAGTATTTGGTCAATAATAAAAGTTTCTCAATACTTTGTTATATACCCTTTGTTGGCAATGACACAGGTCAAACGTTTTCTGTAAGTCTTCACAAGGTTTTCACACACTGTTGCTGGTATTTTGGCCCATTCCTCCATGCAGATCTCCTCTAGAGCAGTGATGTTTTGGGGCTGTCGCTGGGCAACACGGACTTTCAACTCCCTCCAAAGATTTTCTATGGGGTTGAGATCTGGAGACTGGCTAGGCCACTCCAGGACCTTGAAATGCTTCTTACGAAGCCACTCCTTCGTTGCCCGGGCGGTGTGTTTGGCATCATTGTCATGCTGAAAGACCCAGCCACGTTTCATCTTCAATGCCCTTGCTGATGGAAGGAGGTTTTCACTCAAAATCTCACGGTACATGGCCCCATTCATTCTTTTCTTTACACGGATCAGTCGTCCTGGTTACAGGTCTGTGAGAGCCAGAAATCTTGCTTGTTTGTAGGTGACCAAATACTTATTTTCCACCATAATTTGCAAATAAATTCATTAAAAATCCTACAATGTGATTTTCTGGAGAAAAAAAATCTCAATTTGTCTGTCATAGTTGACGTGTACCTATGATGAACATTACAGGCCTCTCTCATCTTTTTAAGTGGGAGAACTTGCACAATTGGTGGCTGACTAAATACTTTTTTCCCCCACTGTATATACATCTCCTTTAAATGTTGATATTTGATTGCCTTGTCAACCAAGCACAATTCAACATTACTTTTGTAATACAGTAAATAGTCTAAAGTTAAGGATATCTTACAAACTAATATAACATTCAACCTTAAAATTAGTAACACACCCATGGGCACATTTTGAGGTTACTATGACTCAACATTTCTTCATCTGTAATCATATAAAGAGTTAATGTTCTAGATAGCATGCATGGGTCGTCGCAGGTCTGTGGAGATCTTCTCTATTGCTGTAATAATCTATGCAGAATCTCGAACAGCATTGATCATTTGCACCATGTACTTTTAATGCAATCTCAACTGCAATCCAGGATATTTGGTTCTGCTATTAGATGAAGACCAGTGATATTACATTAATATTTTGTATAAATGAATAAGATATCTGACACTGTATTCCCATTTGAACTTTTCTGTGATTTTAAATGGTTGAAAATACAGTGATAGACATTTGGATGACAACTAAACCAAAAATCCGACATTGTTTTCCATTTCACTTTGGTTGTGCTTTTAGATGGTTGAAAGCATAGTGATAACACATTGGAAATTAAACTAACTTTTGCCTGTCTTTTTGAGTGGGTGAATATATGCTGTAATCTCATTGATCAATGTCTCAACCAAAAAGTACCCAATTATCCACGTTGAAATGACAGTGTGCCCAGTGGGTAGTGTTATGCCTATGTAATTGAAATAGAGTCTACATCTACGTCAATCAGACCAGAAATCAATGTTTATCTTTGTGTATGAAGAGGCGATAAAGATGACATAACCAGTATCTCCACCTGGCACAGCCAGAAGAGGACTGGCCCACCCCTCAGAGCCTGGTTCCTCTCTAGGTTTCTTCCTATGTTCCAGCCTTTCTAGGGAGTTTTTCCTAGCCACTGTGTTTCTATATCTGCATTGCTTGCTCTTTGGGGTTTTAGGCTGGGTTTCTGTATAAGCACTTTCTGACAACTGCTGATGTAAAAAGGGCTTTATAAATACATTTGATTGATGCCTATGTATATTATGTACAGTACCAGTCAAAAGTTTGGACTCACCTACTCATTCAAGGGTTTTTCTTTATTTTTACTATTTTCTACATTGTAGAATAATAGTGAAGATATCAAAACTATGAAGTAACACATATGGAATCATGTAGTAACCAAAAAAGTGTTAAACAAATCAAAATATATTTTAGATTTTAGATTCTTCAAAGTGGCCACCCTTTGCCTTGATGACAGCTTTGCACAATCTTGGCATTCTCTCAACCAGCTTCATGAGGAATGCTTTTCCAACAGTCTTGAAGGAGTTCCCATATATGCTGAGCACTTGTTGGCTGCTTTTCAACTCATCCTGCAGTCCAACTCATCCCAAACCATCTCAATTGGGTTGAGGTCGGGTGATTGTGGAGGCCAGGTCATCTGATGCAGCACTCCATCACTCTCCTTGGTCAAATAGCCCTTACACAGCCTGGAGGTGTGTTTTGGGTCATTGTCCTGTTGAAAAACAAATTATAGTCCCACTAAGCGCAAACCAGATGGGATGGCGTATCGCTGCAGAATGCTGTGGTAGCCATGCTGGTTAAGTATGCCTTGAATTCTAAATAAATCACAGACCGTGTCACCAACAAAGCACCCCCACACCATCACACTTCCTCCATGCTTCACGGTGGGAACCACACATGCAGAGATCATCCGTTCACCTACTCTGCGTCTCACGGCGGTTGAAACCAAAAATCTCAAATTTGGACTCATCAGACCAAAGGACAGATTTCCACCGGTCTAATGTCCATTGCTCGTGTTTCTTGGCCCAAGCAAGTCTCTTCTTCTTATTGGTGTCCTTTAGTAGTGGTTTCTTTGCAGCAATTTAACCATGAAGGCCTGATTTCACAGTCTCCTCTGAACAGTTGATGTTGAGATGTCTGTTACTTGAACTCTGTGAAGCATTTATTTGGGCTGCAATTTCTGAGGCTGGTAGCTCTAATGAACTTATCCTCTGCAGCAGAGGTAACTCTGGGACTTCCTTTCCTGTGGTGGTCCTCATGAGAGCCAGTTTCATCATAGCGCTTGATGGTTTTTGTGACTGCACTTGAAGAAGCGTTCAAAGTTCTTGAAATGTTCCGGATTGACTGACCTTCATGTCTTAAAGGAATGATGGACTTTCGTTTCTCTTTGCTTATTTGAGCTGTTCTTGCCATAATATGGACTTGGTCTTTTACCAAATAGGGTTATCTTCTGTATACCACCCCTACCTTGTTACAACACAACTGATTGTCTCAAACGCAATTAACAGGCACACCTGTTAATTGAAATGCTTTCCAGGTGACTACCTCATAAAGCTGTTTGAGAGAATGCCAAGAGTGTGCAAAGCTGTCATCAAGGCAAAGGGTGGCAATTTTGAAGAATCTCAAATATAAAATATATTGTGATTTGTTTAACACTTTTTTGGTTACTACATGATTCCATATGTGTTATTTCATAGTTTTGATATCTTCACTATTATTCTACAATGTAGAAAATAGTTTTAAAAAATAATGAAAAACCGTTGAATGAGTAGGTGTGTCCAAACGTTTGACTAGTACTGTATAATATGCAAATATGCCTGTGTCCTATTTGCATATTTTGCACCGATGGATAAAACACGGTCAATGCAGCTATCGTTGTTTTTTTTTGGCATAATGTCCTGAAATCAGTGTTTAATCGCCTTTTGTGTAAGTGTGACTTCTAATCAAATCCTAGAACAGTAAATTGCAAGTCAGATTTGATTGGTCGACGGGAGCGAAGATCTGTGTGTGTGTGTGTGTGTGTGAGTGAGTGAGAGAGACTCCTCTTCATCAAAACACTCTTGCCTGTCTGTGTGTGTTTCTCTGAGATTGTTTGTCATATGTGTGTTTCTGCTTGTGTGTGTAGGAGGCTCTAAAACACAAAGTTATTTGGCCAATGACCCCATTTTGATATCTGAAAATTCTGGTGACACCAACCATGTGAATTTTTTTTTGCTAATTAACAACCGATGTTCACTTTTTTAATTGGGGCTATGGCAGTCAATTGAAAAACATTCTAACAGTATTTCTGATTGTCTTCTCAACTCACCATCCCATACTTTTAATGTGGCGCTAAGACAGCGAATTGCAAATTAGTCTGACAATGTCTCTTATCTCACCAGCACTAATGAGATGGGTGTGGCTTGATGCATGTCGGGTCAGAGCTTCTCAAAGTCAGGGGGGCGTGGTCAACAGTGCGCACCTCATCTCTGCTATCACATCTAATCTAGATCGATATTTGTTTTTTTTTATGTAGACGTGAGCGCTGAATCCAGCTTCACACAGATATGAGCTGGCGAAGGGTACCATGAGTTTTATGGTGCTTTCAAGACAACTGGGATCTCTGAAAAATACGAGGTCAAATCATGACATCAGTGATCTTCAGGTCAGAAAATAGGAGCTCTAGAAAGAGGATGACCGTTCAAAACTATTTTTCCCGGTCAGAGCTAGTTTTTTTCAGAGTTCCCAGTTGTCTTGAATACACAATGAGATTTCCCAGTTCCCAGTTCCCAGTTGTTTTGAACACTGCATACATTTTCAGAGGGAGACCACAGTATTCCCTTTGAGTCAGAAACCAAAACTCCTCCATAGTGACCCGTGAATGCATTGTCTGCAGTATTCGGTCACACGACAGCTGGATCAGCTGCTGAATTTCACTTACCGGCATGCCAACTGAGCCAGGATCACAATCAAACAGATTGGGAAGTAGGTCCCAAAGAGCACTTTCAAGCGTTGGAGGTGAGCAGTCATCACTCGTGTGGGACACTTTCTGATGCTGTTTTCTGTTAGAAACATGCACAGCCGAAGGAAGGGGGCATGGTTCACTTTTGAAAGACTTTCCAATAAGAATGATTGCCTCTGAATCCACTGATTCGGTCACTCATCTGTAGAATGTTTTGTATTTCCCCTGCATGCTCGCGTTAAGTTTGTTCAGTTTACCAAATATGTATGTTACATAGGCAAGGAGACATAATTTTCTCTTTCAGAAAGTCAACCAAGTATTTTTTATATCTTTTTTTTTTACATCCATTGTGAATGACAACAGTTCCTCAATGCAAACAATCTTCCCAACACTCCCCCTCGATAACCACCAAGCCTCGGTGTGAAATATAAAATGTTCATGTTCTGATCCTATATCTCCACATAGTTTTGTGAACAGGCGTGCGCGCAGTGGATGTGGTTTGATGTAGTTTACAATCGAAGTTACCTGCTGCAGTATATCTCAGAGTTCTGTGCTCAGCTCTTTTGCCGGCAGTTGCTCTTGGTGAATCCATATGGCAGAGGGAGACACATTCATAACTAGAGTGCAGAGGCCTGCCTGCCTGCCGTCCCGCCATCGATGGAGCCACATCTGTGCAAAAGCCCACCATTCGATCCCATGGAATCTGTTTGTGCCATTTCATGCTCGGGAATCGTGAGACAGAACAATATGTCCTCGTGAATAGCATCCCCCGACATGTATAGTGAACTAAAGTCAATGCATTTCGGCCCTCACAGCTAATGTCCATTTGGAGAGCATAAGTTATTTGTTGATGTTGTTCAGAGTTTCCTCTTGATTGCTAGCAATAGCAAAAATTATTTGTTTAACAGTGTTATCTGACAAAGGTATTGATGTGAATTTCTGTGCCTCTGCCTCCCCACACATTTGTGATGTTTCTACAACTTGATTGGAGTACACCTGTGGTAAATTCAACTAATTGGACATTTGGAAGGTACAGACCTGTCTATGTAAGGTCCCACAATTAACAGTGCATGTCAGAGCAAAAACCAAGCCATGAGGTCGAGGGAATTGTCCGTAGAGCTCCGAGACATGATTGTGTCGAGGCACAAATCTGCGGAAGGGTACCAAAAAATGTCTGCAGCATTGAAGGTCCCCAAGAACACAGTGGCCTCCATCATTCTTAAATGGAAGAAGTTTGGAACCACCAAGACTCTTCCTAGAGCTGGCCGCCCGGCCAAACTGAGCAATCGGGGAGAAGGGCCTTGGTCAGGGAGGTGACCAAGAACCCGATTGTCACTCTGACAGAGCTCCAGAGTTCCTCTGTGGATATGGGAGAATCTTCCAGAAGGACAACCATCTCTGCAGCACTCCACCAATCAGGCCTTTATGGTAGAGTGGCCACTCCTCAGTAAAAGGCACATGACAGCCCGCTTGGAGTTTGCCAAAAGGCACCTAAAGGACTCAGACCATGAGAAACAATGTTCTCTGGTCTGATGAAACCAAGATTGAACTCTTTGGCCTAAATGCCAAGCGTCAACTCTGGAGGAAACCTGGCACCATCCCTACGGTGAAACATGGTGGTGGCAGCATCATGCTATGGGGATGTTTTTCAGCGGCAGGGACTGGGAGACTAGTCAGGATCGAGGGAAAGATGAACGGAGCAAAGTACAGAGAGATCCTTGATGAAAACCTGCTCCAGAGCGCTCAGGACCTCAGACTGGGGCGAAGGTTCACCTTCCAACAGGACAACGACCCTAAGCACACAGCCAAGACAACACAGGAGTGGCTTCGGGACAAGTCTCTGAATGTCAATGAGTGGCCCAGCCAGACCCCGGATTTAAACCCGATCAAACATCTCTGGAGATACCTGAAAATAGCTGTGCAGCGACGCACCCCATCCAACCAAATAAACTCCCCAAATACAGGTGTGCCAAGCTTGTAGCGTCATACCCAATAAGAATCGAGGCTGTAATCGCTGCCAAAGGTGCTTCAACAAAGTACTGAGTAAAGGGTCTGAATACTTATGTAAATGTGATATTTCAGTTTTTTCTTTTTAATAAATTTGCAAAAATGTCTAAACTGTTTTTGCTTTGTCATAATGGGGTATGAGATTATTATTTTTTAAATCCAATTTAGAATAAGGCTGTAACGTAACTAAATGTGGAAAAAGTCAAGGGGTCTGAATACCTTTCGAATGCACTGTATATCTTTTTTGTATATATCTTTTTTCGGGGGTGGGGGATTTTGGAATTTCTCCCGCGACCCCATTTTCATATTAGGCGACCCACATGGGGTCGTGACCCCTAGTTTTAGAACCGCTGCTCTAAGTTGATATCTCTGATGTTAATAGGTAGTGTGTGTTGTGGCAGGCCAGGCGGTGCATAGCGCTGTGTCACTGTCAGTAGTCACCTCTGATCTGATCCTAGCTGTTGACATGAATATAGCCTGAGCTAAGTGCCTCTAGGGGTGTGTGTATAACATATCTTTAGGCCTGCCGTAAGTTCCTCTAGGACAGGGGTGTCAAACTCATTTTGCCCCGAGGACATTGTCTTCATCGAGGTCTGGAAGGTCGCACTAAAAATGTATTATCTTTCCTCGCTGTCAAAATGTGCAAAAAATTGTCCTCTATCGATCGCTTTTGGAATTTCGATGCTCCCTGACTGTCTAGATTTAGTTTCGATGACTGTTAGCAAGCTGGACAGAATAAAGAGACAATAAATATAGGACCATTATCTTTTCTGCACAGTTTCCATTTGGTTTTAATCCTTTCAATGTCGATTGACATAGTTTTCCCCGTGAAAAAAGTCCCCGCGGGCTGGATTGAATGGGCTCAGTATTGACTCCCTCTGGGACGGCAGGTGAAGGAAGTGACCTAAACACGGGACGCATCTCAATAGTCTAACAAGGCTTCCTCCTCTCATCTCAGGGATCTCAAGGAAAGGATATGAGGTGTGGACTTTGAGATGCACCTAGAAAGTCTGACACAGAAACCTCTGTCCACTATAACTACTATAGCTACCATAACTACTATAACTACTATAACTACTATAACTACTATAGCTACTATAGCTACCATAACTACTACAGCTACTATAACTACTATAGCTACTATAACTACTATAACTACTATAGCTACTATAACTACTATAACTACTATAGCTACTATAACTACTATAGCTACTATAGCTACTATAAATAATATAGCTACTATAGCTACTATAACTACTATAACTACTATAACTACTATAGCTACCATAACTACTACAGCTACTATAACTACTATATTAACTATAACTACTATAACTACTTAACTACTATAGCTACTATAACTACTATAACTACTATAGCTACTATAACTACTATAGCCATAACTACTATAACTACTATAACTACTATAGCTACTATAACTACTATAACTACTATAGCTACTATAGCTACTATAAATAATATAGCTACTATAGCTACTATAACTACTATAACTACTATAGCTACCATAACTACTACAGCTACTATAACTACTATATTAACTATAACTACTATAACTACTTAACTACTATAGCTACTATAACTACTATAACTACTATAACTACTATAGCTACTATAACTACTATAGCTACTATAGCTACTGTAAGTCACTCTGGATAAGAGCGTCTGCTAAATGACTAAAATGTAAATGTAAATAGCTACTATAACTACCATAGCTACTATAACTACTATAACTACTACAGCTATTATAGCTACTATAACTACTATAACTACTATAACTACTATAACTACTATAACTACTATAACTACTATAACTACTATAACTACTATAACTACTATAACTACTATAACTACTATAACTACTATAACTGCTATAACTACTATAACTACTATAACTACTATAACTACTATAACTACTATAGCTACTATAGCTACTATAACTACTATAACTACTATAGCTACTATAACTACTATAACTACTATAGCTACTATAACTACTATAACTACTATAGCTACTATAACTACTATAGCTACTATAACTACTATAGCTACTATAGCTACTATAACTACCATAACTACCATAACTACCATAACTACTACAGCTACTATAACTACTATAACTACTATAGCCATAACTACTATAACTACCATAACTACCATAACTACTATAGCTACTATAGCTACTATAACTACTATAGCTACTATAACTACTATAGCTATAACTACTATAGCTACTATAACTACTATAGCTACTATAACTACTATAGCTACTATAACTACTATAACTACTATAACTACTATAACTACTATAACTACTATAACTACTATAGCTACTATAACTACTATAGCTACTATAGCTACTATAGCCATAGCTACTATAGCTACTATAACTACTATAACTACCATAACTACTACAGCTACTATAACTACTATAACTACTATAGCTACTATAACTACTATAGCCATAACTACTATAACTACCATAACTACCATAACTACCATAACTACTATAGCTACTATAACTACTATAGCTACTATAACTACTATAGCTATAACTACTATAGCTACTATAGCTACTATAACTAAAATAACTACTATAGCTACTATAACTACTATAGCTACTATAACTACTATAACTACTACAGCTACTATAACTACTATAGCTACTATAACTGCTATAGCTACTATAACTACTATAGCTACTATAACTACCATAACTACTATAACTACTATAGCTACTATAACTACTATAACTACTACAGCTACTATAGCTACTATAACTGCTATAACTACTATAGCTACTATAGCTACTATAGCTACTATAACTACTATAGCTACTATAGCTACTATAACTACTATAGCTACTCCTGTACTCCTGAGTGGCGCAGTGGTCTAAGGCACTGTATCGCAGTGCTAACTGTGCCACTAGAGATCCTGGTTCGAATCCAGGCTCTGTCGCAGCCGGCCGCGACCGGGAGACTCATGGGCGGCGCACTATTGGCCCAGCGTCGTCCAGGGTAGGGGAGGGAATGGCCGGCAGGGATGTAGCTCAGTTGATAGAGCATGGCGTTTGCAACGCCAGGGTTGTGGGTTAGGTTCCCATGGGGGCAGGTATAAAAAAATATATATATATGTATTCACTAACTGTAAGTCGCTCTGGATAAGAGCGTCTGCTAAATGACTAAAATGTAAATGTAAATGTACTATAACTGCTATAACTACTATAGCTACTATAGCTACTATAACTACTATAACTACCATAACTACCATAACTACCATAACTACTACAGCTACTATAACTACTATAGCCATAACTACTATAGCTACTATAGCTACTATAACTACTATAACTACTATAGCTATAACTACTATAGCTACTATAACTAAAATAACTACTATAACTACTATAGCTACTACAGCTACTATAACTACTACAGCTACTGTAACTACTATAACTACTACAGCTACTATAACTAATATAACTACTATAGCTACTATACCTACTATAACTACTATAACTACTATAGCCATAACTACCATAACTACTACAGCTACTATAACTACTATAGCTACTATAACTACTATAGCTACTATAAATACTATAACTACTATAACTACCATAACTACTACAGCTACTATAACTACTATAGCTACTATAACTACCATAACTACTACAGCTACTATAACTACTATAAATACTATAAATACTATAACTACTATAGCTACTATAGCTACTATAACTACTATAGCTACTATAAATACTATAGTTACTATAACTACTATAAATACTATAGCTACTATAACTACTATAACTACTATAGCTACTATAACTACTATAAATAATATAACTACTATAGCTACTATAGCTACTATAACTACTATAACCACTATAGCTACTATAACTACTATAAATACTATAGCTACTATAACTACTATAACTACTATAACTACCATAGCTACTATAGCTACTATAACTACTATAAATACTATAACTACTATAGCTACTATAGCCATAACTACTATAGCTACTATAACTACCATAACTACCATAACTACTACAGCTACTATAACTACTATAGCTACTATAATTACTATAGCTACTATAACTGCTATAACTACTATAGCTACTATAACTACTATAGCCATAACTACTATAGCTACTATAACTACCATAACTACTACAGCTACTATAACTACTATAACTACTATAGCTACTATAACTACTATAACTACTATTACCATAACTACCATAACTACTACAGATACTATAACTACTATAGCTACTATAACTACTATAGCTACTGTAGCTACTATAACTAATATAGCTACTATAACTACTATAGCTACTATAACTACTATAACTACTATAACTACTATAGCTTTTATAGCAACTATAGCTAATATACAGTGGGGGAAAAAAGTATTTTGTCAGCCACCAATTGTGCAAGTTCTCCCACATAAAAAGATGAGAGGCCTGTCATTTTCATCATAGGTACACGTCAACTATGACAGACAAAATGAGAAAACATTTTCCAGAACATCACATTGTAGGATTTTTAATTAATTTATTTGCAAATTATGGTGGAAAATAAGTATTTGGTCAATAACAAAAGTTTCTCAATACTTTGTTATATACCCTTTGTTGGCAATGACACAGGTCAAACGTTTTCTGTAAGTCTTCACAAGGTTTTCACACACTGTTGCTGGTATTTTGGCCCATTCCTCCATGCAGATCTCCTCTAGAGCAGTGATGTTTCGGGGCTGTCGCTGGGCAACACGGACTTTCAACTCCCTCCAAAGATTTTCTATGGGGTTGAGTTCTGGAGACTGGCTAGGCCACTCCAGGACCTTGAAATGCTTCTACGAAGCCACTCCTTCGTTGCCCGGCGGTGTGTTTGGGATCATTGTCATTCTGAAAGACCCAGCCACGTTTCATCTTCAATGCCCTTGCTGATGGGAGGTTTTCACTCAAAATCTCACGATACATGGCCCCATTCATTCTTTCCTTTACACGGATCAGTCGTCCTGGTCCCTTTGCAGAAAAACAGCCCCAAAGCATGATGTTTCCACCCCCATGCTTCACAGTAGGTATGGTGTTCTTTGGATGCAACTCAGCATTCTTTGTCCTCCAAACACGACGAGTTGAGTTTTTACCAAAAAGTTCTATTTTGGTTTCATCTGACCATATGACATTCTCCCAATCCTCTTCTGGATCATCCAAATGCACTCTAGCAAACTTCAGACGGGCCTGGACATGTACTGGCTTAAGCAGGGGGACACGTCTGGCACTGCAGGATTTGAGTCCCTGGCGGCGTAGTGTGTTACTGATGGTAGGCTTTGTTACTTTGGTCCCAGCTCTCTGCAGGTCATTCACTAGGTCCCCCCGTGTGGTTCTGGGATTTTTGCACACCGTTCTTGTGATCATTTTGACCCCACAGGGTGAGATCTTGCATAGAGCCCCAGATCGAGGGAGATTATCTGTGGTCTTGTATGTCTTCCATTTCCTAATAATTGCTCCCACAGTTGATTTCTTCAAACCAAGCTGCTTACCTATTGCAGATTCAGTCTTCCCAGCCTGGTGCAGGTCTACAATTTTGTTTCTGGTGTCCTTTGACAGCTCTTTGGTCTTGGCCATAGTGGAGTTTGGAGTGTGACTGTTTGAGGTTGTGGACAGGTGTCTTTTATACTGATAACACGTTCAAACAGGTGCCATTAATACAGGTAACAAGTGGAGGACAGAGGAGCCTCTTAAAGAAGAAGTTACAGGTCTGTGAGAGCCAGAAATCTTGCTTGTTTGTAGGTGACCAAATACTTATTTTCCACCATAATTTGCAAATAAATTCATTAAAAATCCTACAATGTGATTTTCTGGGAAAAAAAATCTCTATTTGTCTGTCATAGTTGACGTGTACCTATGATGAACATTACAGGCCTCTCTCATATTTTTAAGTGGGAGAACTTGCACAATTGGTGGCTGACTAAATACTTTTTCCCCCACTGAATATACATCTCCTTTAAATGTTGATATTTGATTGCGTTGTCAACCAAGCACAATTCAACATTACTGTTGTAAGACAGTAAATAGTCTAAATTTAAGGATATCTTACAAACTAATATAACATTCAACCTTAAAATTAGTAACACACCCATGGGCACATTTTGAGGTTACTATGACTCAACATTTCTAATTCTGTAATCATATAAAGAGTTAATGTTCAATTTGTCTGTCATAGTTGACGTGTACCTATGATGAAAATTACAGGACTCTCTCATCTTTTTAAGTGGGAGACTTTGCACAATTGGTGGCTGACTAAATACTTTCCCCCACTGTACGGAGACTGTTTAGTGCCAAGAACATGTCCCCCACTGTAGCTACTATAGCTACTATATTAACTATAAATACTATAACTACTATAACTACTATAACTACTTAACTACTATAACTACTATAACTACCATAACTACTATAACTACTATAGCCATAACTACTATAAGTACTATAGCTACTATAACTACCATAACTACTATAACTACTATAACTACTATAGCTACTATAACTACTATAGCTACTATAGCTACTATAAATACTATAACTATTATAACTACTATATTAACTATAAATACTATAACTACTATAAATACTATAACTACTATAAGTACTATAGCTACTATAGCTACTATAACTACTATAGCTACTATAACTATAGCTACTATAACTACTATAACTATTATAACTACTATATTAACTATAAATACTATAACTACTATAACTACTATAACTACTATAACTACTATAACTACTATAACTACCATAACTACTATAACTACTATAACTACTATAACTACTATAACTACTATAACTACTATAACTACTATGACTACTATAACTACTATAACTACTATAACTACTATAACTACTATAACTACTATAACTACTATAACTACTATAGATACTATAACTACTATAACTACTATAGCTACTATAATTACTATAGCTACTATAACTACTATAACTACTATAACTACTATAGCCATAACTACTATAAGTACTATAACTACTATAACTACTATAGCTACTATAGCTACTATAACTACTATAGCTACTATAACTACTATAGCTACTATAACTACTATAGCTACTATAACTACTATAGCCATAACTACTATAAGTACTATAGCTACTATAAATACTATAGCTACTATAGCTACTATAGCTACTATAACTTCTATAACTACTATAGCCATAACTACCATAACTACTATAGCTACTATAATTACTATAGCTACTATAACTACTATAACTACTATAACTACTATAGCCATAACTACTATAAGTACTATAGCTACTATAACTACTATAGCTACTATAACTACTATAACTACTATAACTACTATAGCTACTATAACTACTATAGCTACTATAACTACTATAGCCATAACTACTATAAGTACTATAGCTACTATAAATACTATAAATACTATAACTACTATAGCTACTATAGCTACTATAACTTCTATAACTACTATAGCCATAACTACCATAACTACTACAGCTACTATAACTACTATAGCTACTATAACTACTATAAATACTATAGCTACTATAACTACTATAGCTACTTATAACTACTATAACTACTATAGCTACTATAACTACTATAACTACTATAGCTACTATAGCTACTATAACTACTATAAATACTATAGCTACTATAACTACTATAAATACTATAGCTACTATAACTACTATAGCTACTTATAACTACTATAACTACTATAACTACTATAACTACTATAGCTACTATAGCTACTATAACTACTATAGCTACTATAGCTACTATAACTACTATAAATACTATAGCTACTATAACTACTATAAATACTATAGCTACTATAACTACTATAGCTACTTATAACTACTATAACTACTATAACTACTATAACTACTATAGCTACTATAACTACTATAGCTACTATAACTGCTATAGCTACTATAGCTACTATAACTACTATAACTACTATAACTACTATAGCTACTATAACTACTATAGCTACTATAGCTACTATAACTACTATAGCTACTATAACTACTATAACTACTATAACTACTATAGCCATAACTACTATAACTACTATAGCTACTATAACTACTATAACTATTCACAGCAGGGCATGAATACAGTATAGAAAACCCACCCAGCATCTAATAACTACTATAAATGCAGACATGTAATCACACAGCATAAACAGTGTGTGTGTTTATGTGTTTATGCACATGTGTTGATGTGGGAGTGTTCCTACAAGAAACATGGTATAGAGGAGACGGACCCACTGGTTGCCCTCAAGGTTACAGAGAGCTGGTAGTCCCATCCACTGAACTACCAGGTGTGAAACAGAGAAGAGACTCAGGGGGTATGCTAATTTGGTATAGAGCAGACCTAACCCACTCTATTAAATTAATTAAAAATAGGAATATTTTACATCTGGCTGGAAATGAATAAGGAAATTATCTCAACAGAGAAAAATGTCCTTATGTGTGCTACCTATATCCCCCCAATATAATCCCCACACTTTAACCATGACAGCTTCTCCATCCTAGAGGGGAAGATCAACCATTTCCAGGCCAAGGGACATGTACTAGTCTGTGGTGACCTAAATGCCAGAACCTGACACTTTTATCACACAGGGGGACAAACACCTACCTGGAGGTGACAGCATTCCCTCCCCCATATGCCCCCCTAGGCACAACTATGACAACATAACCAACAAAAACGAGTTACATCTCCTGCAGCTCTGTCGCACACTGGGTCTGTACAAAGTCAATGGTAGGTTTCGAGGGGACTCTTACAGTAGGTACACCTACAGCTCATCCCTTGGCAGTAGCACTGTATATTACTTTATCACTGACCTCAACCCAGAGTCTCTCAGAGTGTTCACAGTCAGCCCACTGACACCCCTATCAGACCACAGCAAAATCACAGTCTACTTGAACAGGGAAAAACTCAATCATGAGGCATCAAAGCCAAAGGAACTGCATAATATTAAGAAATGCTATAGATGGAACGAAAGTAGTGTAGAAACCTACCAAAAAACAATCCAACCAAAAACATGGCGACCCAGAAAACCTGAGACTATGCCTTCACTATGGTGAATCACTAAAACAATACAGAAATACACTTCGGAAAAAGAATGAACAGCACGTCAGAAATCAGCTCAATGTAATTGAAGAATCCATAGAATCTAACCACTTCTGGGAAAATTGGAACACACTAAACAAACAACAACACGAAGAGTTATCTATCCAAAATGGAAATGTATGGGTAAACCACTTCTCCAATCTTTTTGGCTCTATAACAAAGAACAAACAGCAAAAACATATACATGATGAAATATAAATCTTAGAATCAACTTTCTATCCATCTTTCTTTCTCTATCACTACATATCTCTCTCCAGCTCCCCCTCTCTCTCTCCGCCTCATAGCTGGTTTCTCTAGGCAGAGTAATTTAATTACTTCATTAATGACGGTGAGTCAGCGTGTGAGCTAGAGAGGGAATGAGAAAATCAGACACAGATAGATAGAGGGCATGAGAGATAGAGGGAACGAGAGAGAGAGGGAATGAGAGAAAGAGGGAACGAGAGAGAGAGGGAACGAGAGAGAGAGAGAGAGAGAGAGGAAGAGAGAGGGTAAATCCACTGTTTAAAGAGAGAGCTCGGGTGCACGGGTCAGTTTTTTGGAGCCGCACCCGCCCCACACCGGCCACATCAATTCCGAGCCCCACTCGTTATCCGACATCATGACAGATTTTTCTCCGCAACCCGAACAACCCGCATAGAATTCTTCCCAGAGCCAATCCGTGACCCGCCAAATAACATCAATGTATTTAATTGTTTTTATGACTCCAGAGTTGTAGGCCATTATTCCCCTCCCTGCATGAATTAATGTGTCTGCATGTCTATTCAACACTTAGATAAAAGGATACCATGCCATGAATAAAAAAAGGTATATATTTTTTTTACAATGAGATACAATGTAGCCTATAGCTGACATAAAAAAACAAGACGTTTACATTCAATATTGTTTAGATAATCATATAGTTTAATTAAAATGTTTGCTGGCTGTGCATCCATCTACCGGGTTGTTGTCCTTGTCCACAATGACTCTAACATCCTTCCAAACCGGCGATTTCACCACCTGTTTCCATGATGGTGTATGTCATAACCTTTATTATATGTCTCTGGTTAGGCCTGCGTTAGCCATTTTCACGTAAGCTAGGCTAGCCAGGGAAAGTACACTTGGCAATGTATTCTCACGTGGAGGGATGAAATGTAAGTTTCAACACCACACAAATAATGGACAGTTCCCTGATCTTCTGCGTGCATGGCTGATAGCCTATATATTTCTGCCTCACTGCTCACAGAATGGAATTTGTAAAAAATATATACTATCTTGATTTCAAATGCTTCTGACCCGCAATATAATTGTTCTGAACCACGAGCCAACCCGCGGGTCAAAATATTTTTTACATTTCACCCGCCAGCTGATATCCGACTAGATGCAGGAGTCAAGTGCGTTTTGTTTGTGTGCATGCACGTCTGTGTGTGTGTGGGTGTTCAGTACTACCTTACTCCTAATGGATCTTTTAGCACGGGAATTAATGCAACATACTCAACTGGAATTATGGGTAAATCTTTGTTGACGGAACTCTCTTTAGGAGTGGTGATGGGCTGATAGAGAGACCCATCGTTAGAAAGATAAAAAGAGAGAAGGAATTATAAAGGAAGAGGAGGAGTGCTTCTCTTAGCTTGAAGACATTGACGGCTGTAAACAGATTTGAAGTGAATTGAAACTGAAATGACAGTACTGAGGCTTCACAGCATTCAGAGATGAAATTGAATAATTTCCAATGTTCCATTTAACCGATGGTTTATTCAACGAAGCCAATGAGAGGGAGTTGTCTAAAGCATATGTGCGGTAACTAACTCTACATGTGTATTTGTGAGTTGGACGTTGCAGTATCATTACAGTGCCTTTTGTACATACATTTATTTACTTAATTAAATAGTTAACAAACTATGTAATTATGTTAAAAAGCACTTTATATTAAACCCCAAACAATGCCAGCAGAGCAGAATTAGGACTGTACCCGCTAGTTTTCAAAATTCTACAACCTCGGTGGCAGTGCTGTTGTTTCATTCTGCTGCAGCCTCTCCTGATTTAGCTTCTTCATTTGGATATAGAGCTGTTCTGTCTCTCTCTCTTTTTTTGTGGTCTGTCTTCATCGATTGTTTTCTCCTTCCTCTTGTTGGTGCGGGTAAGGGCTGGCAGGTCCCTAGGGGTGGAGAGTGTGTGTGACGTGTGTATGTCTGTGTTTGTGTGTCTGTCTGTGTATGTACGTGTGTGTGTGAGCATGCATACACAGTGGCGTGTGTATATGTTTGAGTGTCAGCCTACATGTGATTATGCCTGTGTGTTGTATTTGCATACCACCTGCGTGTGTGTGTGTGTGTGTGAAGTGGTTGCTAAGGGGAGGAGAGGAACAGAGAGGGGAGGAGAGGAGAGGGGAGGGACGGGGAGGGGAAGGGGAGGAGAGGAACAGAGAGGGAGGAGAGGCACAGAGAGGGGAGGAGAGGAGAGGGGAGGGACGGGGAGGGGAAGGGGAGGAGAGGAACAGAGAGGGGAGGGGAGGAGATGAACAGAGAGGGGAGGGGAGGAGAGGAACAGAGAGGGGAGGGGAGGAGAGGAACAGAGAGGGGAGGGGAGGATAGGGGAGGAACAGAGAGGGGAGGAGAGGAACGGGGAGAGGAGGAGAGGTTCAGAGAGAGGAGGGGAGGAACAGAGAGGGGAGGGGAGGAGAGGGGAGGAACAGAGAGGGGAGGAACAGAGAGGGGAGGGGAGGAGAGAAACAGAGAGGGGAGGGGAGGAGAGGAACAGAGAGGGGAGGGGAGGAACAGAGAGGGGAGGGGAGGAACAGAGAGGGGAGGGGAGGAACAGAGAGGGGAGGAGAGGAACAGAGAGGGGAAGGGAGGAGAGGAACAGAGAGGGGAGGGGAGGAGAGGAGAGGTAGTTTCACCGTCACAGAAGCTGACATTTTTGCTGCAGTCTGAACACTTCGCCTAGCTACTGTCAAGGGAGACCATCACCATGGTTACCAGAGATGCATGCAGAGATGCGTGCATAGACCTCTATGCTAATGAGATGGTTATAGACCCGCTCTATGCTAATGCAATGCTTATAGACCCTCTCTATGCTAATGAGATGGTTATAGAGACTCTATGCGAATGAGGTGGTTTTAGACCCTCTCTATGCTAATGAGATGGTTATAGACCCTCTCTATGCTAATGCAATGGTTATAGACCCTCTCTATGCTAATGAGATGGTTATAAAGTATATATATGCTAATGAGATGGCTATAGGCCCCCTCTATGCTAATGAGATGGTTTTTGTCTGTATGCTAATGCAATGCTTATAGACCCTCTCTATACTAATGAGATGGTTTTAGACCCTCTCTATGCTAATTAGATGTTTTAGACCCTACCTATGCTAATGAGATGGTTTTAGACCCTCTCTATACTAATGAGATGGTTTTAGACCCTCTCTATGCTAATGAGATGGTTTTAGACCCTCTCTATACTAATGAGATGGTTTTAGGCCCTCTCTATGCTAATGAGTATGGTAGGCTGTATGGTTTCCATTGTGCATCATGCAGAATCCTCCTCATTAATAATTGTGATTCAACATTCAGCCCCTATTCTGGTTCTCTGGTGGTCATCTGGAACCAAATACTAATTGTTATCTGTTGTTAACCCTCATACTACCAACATATTTTACATACATGGATTCTCATTTTGAAGAAGAAACTATTGAAAAAAGCAACAATCATAGATAGTAAAATATCAACTTAATTCTTATCAAAACATTTACATTTTACATTTACGTCATTTAGCAGACTCTCTTATCCAGAGCGACTTACAGGAGCAATTAGGGTTAAGTGCCTTGCTTAAGGGCACATCGACAGATTTTTCACCTAGTCGGCTCGGGGATTAGAACCAGCGACCTTTCGGTTACTGGCACAACGCTCTTACCCACTAAGCTACCTGCCGCCTAGACATGTAAATATCCAAAACAGACTGTGATTTTAGTATAATTAAAGTAAAAAAAACAGGGACTAATATCCTTCAAAAAAACAGGGACTAATAACCCTCATATAAAAGTGACTAATATCCTTTTTAAATTCAGTTTCAGTTTGTATCAGGAAGGCTGGTCAGGTTAAATCAGGAAGGCTGGTCAGGTTAAATCAGGAAGGCTGGTTAGGTTCAATCAGGAAGGCTGGTTAGGTTCAATCAACAAGGCTGGTCTGAATGCTTGTTTATCTTCATCCAGTAAGCATAATATAATTCACTTTGTATCCTATTCTACGGGCATAGTGGGAATGAATACACACGTATCATCATCATCATCATCATCAGTTTCTTCTCCTCTTAGCCGTGTGTGGAACGTCATTCACCTATTGACCTTATCGCCCATAAGCACGGAACAATAATGCACATTCCTCACGCCTGCTGTTTAATCTATGGGCTCACTGGTATTTATTACCTTCCTCTCTCAACCAATGGGATGTATTTATATGTCAACATAAGCTTGTTCTCTCACTTGCTGTTTTTCAGCAAAGGTTTTCAACAACCATCCACCTCCCCACCACCACCACCACCAGCTATAATAACCTTAAGGCCCGTCATTGGAACTCCTTTTCCCCAGCGGGTTTCGATGCCAGCAGCCCCGCATAGGGCTACCTGCCATCACATCATCTGGCTCAGAGGATCCTTCCTCGGAGACGAGGCCATTCCCCAAACTATTTAATAAAATGTCATGTTGCACTCCATCGTTCATTCGTTCACTTTGTTAAGCCTGTACTCGATTGAAATAGCATTCTAACTATCTCCTCTCTCTTTATTTCTCACTCTTTGTCTCAGAAGCACTGAGCTGCTTGTCTCCCACACGACGGCAGACGATGCGTTTTGCCTAAACCCATCCCCCCTCTTCCGCCCAACCAATCCGAGGCAGTCATGAATCCCCAGGAGGCGGAGTTAGGCCAGGAACTGAGCGAGGACATGGAAGCCGACCTGCCCCCTCCTCAACGCCGTCGCCACGACAACAACACTGGCACAAACAACAGGCGACCCCGGCAGCCTAGCAACCACAGTAGTGAAAACAACAACCACAACCACGCTGCTCCGCGCTACAGGAGGTATAATGAGGCCCCTGGTGCAGGTGGAAGCAGGATCAGAGGGGCCCCACAGCGGAGGTCAACAGAGGAGCCAGAGGCAGAGCTGCACCAGGGAGCCCAGTCTACTCCCCAGCAGCCCCAGCCTCAGCCCCAGCCTCAGCCCCAGCAGGCCCAGGGTCAGTCTCAGCCCATCCCGCGACCTGCAGTGACACGTTACCGCAGACAGGGGGACAGTGAGGCCAAGCTCAGAGCACAGCAGCAGAGACACACACAGAGACAGCAGAGAGAGGCTGAGAGGGCGCAGCAACAACAACTAACCCCACCAGCCCCACAGCCTGTTCACACTCTACCCCCACAACGAGATGAGCCGGAGGAGGCTGAGGGGGAGAGAGAGGGGGAGAAAGAGAGGGTGAGAGAGGGGGATGATTCTGCATTAGCTTGTTCTGCCAGCAGGGAGAGCGGTTTCCACACACACACAGACCAGGCGGAGGGCGACGCCGTCATGGCTCTAGATCCTGAGGCGGAGGACAAGGGCGGTACCTACATGGTGACGCTTCGCCCAGAGGCAGAGGGATACACAGAGAGTGCTGAGTCAGAGCAACAACACATCCACCCCCACCCCAACCTGAACCTCAACTACCCCCCTCAGCCCCCTCCCTTACCCCGGGAACCCCTACCAGACATTGGGAGAGTCCCCAGTCAGGAGGAGGCAGAGGAGGCCCTGAACCCTGGAGGTTACTCCAATTACGTCTACACCCAGCCTCTCTATCATCGTGGGGGAGGGTCCAGCGGAACAGGGGGGCGGGACAGCAGCGTGGAGGAAGGGGTGGAGCCAGAAGATGAGGCGTATTCCGAAGCCTACGACTACTCCCTGACAGAACATGTCTACGAGGAGATCGGTGATGCTCCCTCTCCCTCCGCAAAGGGGGCAGAGCCTACGGATGCCAATGAGAACCTCCAGCAGAGGAAGGCGGGGTTCCGTCTGTTCGAGGGGCGGGACGGAGGCGGGGACTACCGACAGCAGGAGGCGGTGGGGTCACGGCTCCACCACTATGATGAACGCTCGGACGGGGAGTCAGACAGCCCGGAGAAGGAGGCAGAGTTTGCTCCGTACCCACGGGCAGACAGTTGCGACCAGGATGGTGAAGAGGACATCGACATGATCGTAGCCGAGGTCAGAGAGAGTCTCAGCTCTCAGAGTCTGGAGAGAGCTGTTGCCGAGCTAGGGGAGGGAGGAGAGGATGAAGACATGATGGAAGGAGGAGAGGAAGAGGAGGGAGAGTGGCCCGAATCCGAACACGCTCACAATTCTCAATCCGATCCCCCCACAGACTCCACATACCCCAAGGGAGAGATAGAAGGACAGGGAGATGAGAGTGAAGGAGAGAGCATCCCACCCCCAGCAGACAGTCCCTCTGAGGACTGGTCTGGGGTTCGTAACAGTCGTGAGAAGAGAGACGCCATCTCCCTGGCCATAAAGGACATCAAGGAGGCCATAGAGGAGGTGAAGACCAGGACGGTGAGGTCCCCCTACACCCCTGATGAACCTAAAGAGCCCATCTGGGTGATGAGACAGGACCTGAGCCCCACCACTGAGTGCTGTGACCTGCAGCCCTCACTAGGGGGCGACGTGAGTAGTGCTTTATACAGGCCACTAATACTGTGTTTGTGTGTGTGTGTGTGTGTGTGTGTTCAGTCACCTGTGTGTGCGTGATTAGTGCAGATGAGGAAAAGAGGAAGCCACTGTCGACTATTGAGATGAAGCCCAGGAAAAGGTTTGGTTTATGTTGAATGTATTGGATCATGATCCAGAAAGGCAGCAGCAGAACAACACAACATTTCTCTCTTGCTTCAAGACCCCGAGATTAGATCCTTCTCCCTCCTTTCTCTCTCCATCATATCTCTCTTTCTCTTCCCCTCTTTTTGTATATCCCCATCCCCCTTTCACTTCATAACTCTATCTACTACTTTCTCTCTCTTCTCTTCTGAGGAGTTGTCTGTCATACTGGTTCCTTTTCCTTTCTGAATGGTGGCTGTCTACCCTGAAGACAAATTAACTCCTCTCCTGTCCTCTCTCCTCTCCTCTCCTCTCCTCTCCTCTCCTCTCCTCTCCTCTCCTCTCCTCTCCTCTCCCTCTCCTCTCCTCTCCTCTCCTCTCCTCTCCTCTCCTCTCCTCTCCTCTCCTCTCCATCCCTCTCCTCTCCTCTCCTCTCCATCTTCTCCTGTCCTCTCTCCTCTCCTACTGTCTTCTCCTCTCCTCCTCTCCTCCTCTGTCCTGTCCTCTCTCTTCTCCTCCTCTTCCCTCCTCTCCCCTCTCCTCTCCTCTCCTCTCCTCTCCTCTCCTCTCCTCTCCTCTCCTCTCCTCTCCTCTCCTCTCCTCTCCTCTCCTCTCCCTCCTCTCCTCTCCTCTCCTCTCCTCCTCTTCCCTGCCTCTCCTCCTCTCCTCTCCTCTCCATCTTCTCCTCCCCTCTCCTTCTCTCTTCTCCTCTCCTCCTCTCTCCTGTCCTCTCTCCTCTCCTGTCCCCTCTCCTCTCCTCTCCTCCTCTTTCCTCTCCTCCTCTTTCCTCTCCTCTTCTCTCCTGTCCTCTCCTCCTCTTTCCTCTCCTTTCCTCTCCTCCAGCTAATAGAGTGGACTGGTTGGTTGAATGGTTTGAACAGCGGTCTGATCTCATCAGTATTCCTGCTAGCTCTGCTACTCCTCTCCTCTCCTCTCCTCTCCTCTCCTCTCCTCTCCTCTCCTCTCCTCTCCTCTCCTCTCCTCTCCTCTCCTCTCCTCTCCTCTCCTCTCCTCTCCACAGTCAAAATCAGCCCTGCAAATGGAGCTGTCCTGGCCTGCCAGACGTACAGTGCATTGGGAAAGTATTCAGACTCTTGACTTTTTCCACATTTTGTTACATTACAGCCTTATTCTAAAATTGATTCAATTGTTTTCCCCCCCTCATCAATCTACACACAATACCTGATAATGACAAAGCAAAATAGGTTTTTAGAAATTTGAGCAAAAAAAAAAAAAAGAATACTGAAATATTACATTTACATAAGTATTCAGACCCTTTACTCAGTACTTTGTTGAAGCACCTTTGGCAGCCTCAAGTATTTTTGGGTATGGCACTACAAGCTTGGCACACCTGTGTTTGGGGAGTTTCTCCCGTTCTCTGCAGATCTTCTCAAGCTCTGTCAGGTTGGATGGGGAGCGTCGCTGCACAGCTATTTTCAGGTCTCTCCAGAGATGTTCGATCGGGTTCAAGTCCAGGCTCTGGCTGGGCCACTCAAGGACATTCAGAGACTTGTCCCGAAGCCACTTCTGCGTTGTCTTGGCTGTGTGCTTAGGGTCGTTGTCTTGTTGGAAGGTCATCCTTTGCCCCAGTCTGAGGTCCTGAGTGCTCTGGAGCAGGTTTTCATCTCTGTACTTTGCTCCGTTCATCTTTCCCTCGATCCTGACTAATCTCCCAGTCCCTGCCGCTGAAAAACATCTTCAATGCTGCAATCATTTTTTGTTACCCTTCCCCAGATCTGTGCCTCAACACAATCCTGTCTCGAAGCTCTACGGACAATTCCTTTGACCTCATGGCTTGATTTTTGCTCTGACATGCACTGTCAACTGTGGGACCTTATATAGACAGGTGTGTGCCTTTCCAAGTCATGTCCAATCAACTGGATTTACCACAGGTGGACTCCAATCAAGTTGTAGAAACATCTCAAGGATGATATATGGAAACAGGATGCACCTGAGCTCAATTTCGAGTCTCATAGCAAAGGGTCTGAATACTTATGTAAATAAGGTATTTCTGTTTTTTATTTTTAAAACATTAACAAACATTTCTAAAAACCTGTTTTTACTTTGTCATTATGCGGTTTTGTGAGTAGATTGATGAGGGAAAAATACTGATTTAATCCATTTTAGAATAAGGCTGTAACGTAACAAAATGTGGAAAAAGTCAAGGGGGCTCTCTACAACGCACTGTAGACAGCCTGACACTGATAACGGAGGGGGAGAGGGGGAAGACAGGGAGGTAAAGAGGTATGTGAGAGGGTGAGGATAGAGGAAGAAAGGATTACTGGATCTAAGAATCCCACTACCTCTCCTTCTTCCTCTCTCTCTCTCTCTCTCTCTCTCACCATCCATGCCCCTCCCTCTTTTTCACTCAGACACACACTCTCTCTATTAATTAGTATACCGTGTGTGTCAGGGAGAACTAGGGAAGAGGCATAGAGAGACGGAGAGGGCATGCTGGTCTGTACGTGCCATCATGCACGTCAGTATCACTGCTCAGGGGGCATAGTAGGAGTGATGAGAGTGGATAGTGGATGGATGTAATCTTCACTACTGTCACAGGAGAAGAGAATATTTCAGCAGGGATCCAATAACATGAAGAGAATGGCTGTTTTCCTCCACTGCAGGCCTCTGTCTGTACACCCCCCCCTCGGATTCTATGACCTGTGGATTCAGGCCAACGTTCTCCTGGACGTCTTTTCTATGACCTGTGGATTCAGGCCAACGTTTTCATTGTGGGAGTAGTTTTCCCCTCAATGTGTCTAAATGCAGTACAGTTTAGCTGTCTGAATGTAACACGTTTCAAGTTTTATTTGTCACATGCACAAGTACAGTGAAATGCTTAAAGGGGCAGTGCAGTCCAAAACATGATTTTCCTGTGTTTTATATACACTGAGTATACAAAACATTAAGAACACCTTCCTAATATTGAGTTGCAGTTCTTGACTAAAACTGGTGCGCCTGGCACCCACTACCATTCCCCGTTCAAAGGCACTTCAATATGTTGTCTTGCCTATTCACCCTCTGAATGGCACACATACACAATCCATGTCTCAAGGCTTTAAAATCCTTCTTTAACCTGTCTCCTCCCCTTCATCTACACTGATTTAAGCGAATTGAACAAGTGACATCAATAGGAGATCATAGCTTTCACCTGGATTCACCTGGTCAGTCTATGTCATGGAAAGAGCAGGTGTTCTTAATGTTTTGTACACTCAGTGTATATTTCCACACTATGATGTTGGAATAATACTGTGAAATTGTGAAAATTATGATAATGCATTTTAGTGTAAGAGCTTTTTGAAAAGATTGCCTTATATTTCTGTTGTTTGGCAGGCGGTATAAGTTAATAGACCAATAACAAAGAGACTTTTCCCTTCTCTCTGCCAATAACAGCTAGTTTTTAGGTGACACATCCCTCCCATTAGGCTCCTCCCATTAGGGCCCTCTCCCAGAAGGCCCCTCTCCCAGACCACTCTTGCTTGAGAAATTGCATTTTGCTAAGACCATTTTTTTGGACCATTTTAATTGAAAACAATTACATTAAGGCACTTTATTGTTACCCAGAAAATATTTATATTGAGATAAAAATGGCTGTATTGGACCTTTAACTTGCAAGCCCTTCCCAATTGTGCAGTATGACATCACGGAATACTGAATATTGTTTTTAAAATATGTATTTATTTAATATTTATGCGTTAACCTGTGTGTGTTCTGTGCAGAGAAGTAGCTTTCGGATGAACTGTGCTGGATAACATGGTTTTGATTAACCAAAGGTTGCCAGTTTTGCTGCTGGCTAAATAGATCAGTCTGAGGGTTGTTTATCCTACAGTGGGTTGCCAGTTCTACTGCTGGCTGGGTAGATATCAGTCTGAGGGGTTGTATCCTACAGTGGGTTGCCAGTTCTACTGCTGGCTGGGTAGATATCAGTCTGAGGGGTTGTATCCTACAGTGGGTTGCCAGTTCTACTGCTGGCTGGGTAGATATCAGTCTGAGGGGTTGTATCCTACAGTGGGTTGCCAGTTCTACTGCTGGCTGGGTAGATATCAGTCTGAGGGGTTGTATCCTACAGTGGGTTGCCAGTTCTACTGCTGGCTGGGTAGATATCAGTCTGAGGGGTTGTATCCTACAGTGGGTTGCCAGTTCTACTGCTGGCTGGGTAGATATCAGTCTGAGGGGTTGTATCCTACAGTGGGTTGCCAGTTCTACTGCTGGCTGGGTAGATATCAGTCTGAGGGGTTGTATCCTACAGTGGGTTGCCAGTTCTACTGCTGGCTGGGTAGATATCAGTCTGAGGGGTTGTATCCTACAGTGGGTTGCCAGTTCTACTGCTGGCTGGGTAGATATCAGTCTGAGGGGTTGTATCCTACAGTGGGTTGCCAGTTCTACTGCTGGCTGGGTAGATATCAGTCTGAGGGGTTGTATCCTACAGTGGGTTGCCAGTTCTACTGCTGGCTGGGTAGATATCAGTCTGAGGGGTTGTATCCTACAGTGGGTTGCCAGTTCTACTGCTGGCTAGGTAGATATCAGTCTGAGGGGTTGTATCCTACAGTGGGTTGCCAGTTCTACTGCTGGCTAGGTAGATATCAGTCTGAGGGGTTGTATCCTACAGTGGGTTGCCAGTTCTACTGCTGGCTGGGTAGATATCAGTCTGAGGGGTTGTATCCTACAGTGGGTTGCCAGTTCTACTGCTGGCTGGGTAGATATCAGTCTGAGGGGTTGTATCCTACAGTGGGTTGCCAGTTCTACTACTGGCTGGGTAGATATCAGTCTGAGGGGTTGTATCCTACAGTGGGTTGCCAGTTCTACTGCTGGCTGGGTAGATATCAGTCTGAGGGGTTGTATCCTACAGTGGGTTGCCAGTTCTACTGCTGGCTGGGTAGATATCAGTCTGAGGGGTTGTATCCTACAGTGGGTTGCCAGTTCTACTGCTGGCTAGGTAGATATCAGTCTGAGGGGTTGTATCCTACAGTGGGTTGCCAGTTCTACTGCTGGCTGGGTAGATATCAGTCTGAGGGGTTGTATCCTACAGTGGGTTGCCAGTTCTACTGCTGGCTAGGTAGATATCAGTCTGAGGGTTGTATCCTACAGTGGGTTGCCAGTTCTACTGCTGGCTGGGTAGATATCAGTCTGAGGGGTTGTATCCTACAGTGGGTTGCCAGTTCTACTGCTGGCTGGGTAGATATCAGTCTGAGGGGTTGTATCCTACAGTGGGTTGCCAGTTCTACTGCTGGCTAGGTAGATATCAGTCTGAGGGGTTGTATCCTACAGTGGGTTGCCAGTTCTACTGCTGGCTGGGTAGATATCAGTCTGAGGGGTTGTATCCTACAGTGGGTTGCCAGTTCTACTGCTGGCTGGGTAGATATCAGTCTGAGGGGTTGTATCCTACAGTGGGTTGCCAGTTCTACTGCTGGCTAGGTAGATATCAGTCTGAGGGGTTGTATCCTACAGTGGGTTGCCAGTTCTACTGCTGGCTGGGTAGATATCAGTCTGAGGGGTTGTATCCTACAGTGGGTTGCCAGTTCTACTGCTGGCTAGGTAGATATCAGTCTGAGGGGTTGTATCCTACAGTGGGTTGCCAGTTCTACTGCTGGCTGTGTAGATATCAGTCTGAGGGGTTGTATCCTACAGTGGGTTGCCAGTTCTACTGCTGGCTGGGTAGATATCAGTCTGAGGGGTTGTATCCTACAGTGGGTTGCCAGAGTGGGTGGTACCCCTGGAGCGTATTACTGTGGGCTATATCTCCTGCATTAGCATGTCTATAGCAGTAAGTAGCATTATAAATGGATTACATGTTATCAAATTAGCTTTAGATAATGTCCCTGTACGCAGCGCGCTCAGCCACTGTGACATGGCTGTTCATTGTACTAGAACAATGGGCAATGGAGCTCCCACGTAGACATTTAACATTTTAGTCATTTAGCAGACGCTCTTATCCAGAGCGACTTACAGTTAGTGCATTTATCTTAAGATAGCTAGGTGAGACAACCACGTATCACAGTCATAGTAAGTACATTTTGACTCAATAAAGTAGCTATCAGAAAAGTCAGTGCCAGTACGACGGACGGGTCATCGCTTTGAATTGGAATATCCATTCTGCTAATTGTATTTCTATGATCTTCCAGGGCCTAGATAATGGTGCTGTATTTGAATGTACTTGTTGTAAGTGTCTCTGGATAATGACTGAAGTGTAACTATAGGCCCAGGACATCACATACAGTACTGTTGCGGTGAAATGAAGTTAGCCCTTAGGTCATTATCCTCACAAGGGAAAAAGAAAAGGAGAGCTGCACACGCTAGGAGCTCAGGTTATTACACATCTCCGCTATTGAAAACCAATTGCTAGTCTAAAAGAAATGGGAGATAAAGTCTAGATGCTTTTTATAGCGGAGATCAAGTTTATAAAGTGCCTGGCTGAACCGATGAGACGTTGGATTGCGCAGTGAGATGGAACAGAGTAAATAGGCATTTTAACGTCATAGCTTTAGCCGGTGGTAACTTGTGGAATAGACACCGGCTGGAATGCGGTTTTAACCAATCAGGAGCCAGGATTAGACCTACCTGTTGTATAATAAGTATTATAAACTGGGTGATTCGAGCCCTGAATGCTGATTGGTTGACAGCCGTGGCATATCAGACCGTATACCACAGGTATGACAAAACATGTATTTGTACTGCTCTAATTATGTTGGGAACCAGTTTATAATAGCAATAAGACACCTTGGGGGTTTGTGGTATGTTGCCAATATACCACGGCTAAGGGCTGTGTATCCTTCATGATACAAGACTGCCTCGTGTGCCTTATTGCTTTTATAAAAGTGTTCAAAAAAATAAAATCATGACGAATTACATATTTTCATTCAAACGTTATTTTGATAAGTCAATTCATACAATTTCATTTTTCCACCACATGATTTAGTCTGGACAAAACTCTGGTTTTTAGTTCGTTTGGTCATGCTGCTACAGACGCGACCCAGTTGTTCATTCTTTTTGCAAAAAGACTAGTCGTCCGTTCTAAACAAAATGATTGCTATGCAGGCTTGATAATGTTCTTGTCACTTGCCAGCTAGCTAGCCAACTTCAGCTAACTCAGTCACGTCAAACATTGAACCTGGAGTGACAGTACACTAGCTGCATTTTCGTTTGTTTGAGCTTTTTTCCTATTGTCATTTAATTAGATATTTCCATGATAATGACGTTGATGCGTGATTTCGACTGGCTCAGAAAAAGTTGTCTTGTCTCGTCTGGGCACAGTTCACTCTATGTATGGTACTACAGAGATAGAAATTCAAAAGTGAAACATTGCTTCCGAGGTCTGACAGCCAGATAGTGAGGCTTATATTAACATTAACCCCCGCTGTACAAAACTAAATTCTAGGCTGGAAGCAAGTGGAAATAATGTGCCAGTTGAGATAAATACAAGAGATGATTCGGACACCAACATGAACATGATATTCTTATGGAGGCGCACTGATAATTTTCATATGGAACTGTTAGCAGGCATAGGTGTGTCTGTGACACCAATACAGCATGGCTTGGAACACTGTTCGTCCAATCAACATCCAGGATCCAGACAACCACTTTTATCAAATGAATATAATGAATGATAGAATGTAGGTGTGTGCGTGTGTGACTGTGTGTCTGTGTGTCTGTGTCTCTATGTCTCTATGGCTGAGGTGTGAGCTGACAGGTTGTTTCTCTATACAGTGCCTTCGAAAGTATTCAGACCCCTTAATTTTTCCCACATTTTGTTATATTACAGCCTTAATCTAAAATGGATTAAATAAATAAAAATCCTCAGCAATCTACACACAATACCACATAATGACAAAGTGATAAAAAAATAAAAAAATAAAATAACAAGTAAACCTTATTTAGATAAGTATTCAGACCCTTTGCTATGAGACTCGAAATTGAGCTCAGGTGCATCTTGTTTCCATTGAGCATCCTTGAGATGTTTCCACAACTTGATTGGAGTCCACCTGTGGTAAATTCAATTGATTGGACATGATTTGGAAAGCACACACCTGTCTATATAAGGTCCCACAGTTGACAGTGCATGTGAGCGCAAAAACCAAGTCATGAGGTGGAAGGAATAGAGCTCCGAGACAGGATTGTGTCGAGGCACAGATCTGGGGAAGGGTACCAAAACATTTCTGCAGCATTGAAGGTCCCCAAGAACACAGTGGCATCCATCATTCTTAAATGGAAGAAGTTTGGAACCACCAAGACTCTTCCTAGAGCTGGCCGCCTGGCCAAACTGAGCAATCGGGGGATAAGGGCCTTTGTCAGGGAGGTGACCAAGAACCTGATGGTCACTCTGACAGAGCTCTAGAGTTCCTCTGTGGAAATGAGAGAACCTTCCAGAAGGACAACCATCTCTGCAGCACGCCACTAATCAGGCCATTATGGTAGAGTGGCCAGACAGAAGCCACTCCTCAGTAAAAGGCACATGTCAGCCCGCTTGGAGTTTGCAAAAGGCACCTAAAGACTCTCAGACCATGAGAAACGAGATTCTCTGGTCTGATGAAACCAAGATTAAACTCTTTGGCCCGAATGCCAAGCGTCACGTCTGGAAGAAAACTGGCACCATCCCTACGGTGAAGCATGGTGGTGGTAGCATCAATGGGAGAGACTCCCCAAATACAGGTGTGCCAAGCTTGTAGCGTCATACCCAAGAAGACTCAAGGCTGTAATCGCTGCCAAAGGTGCTTCAACAAAGTACTTAGTAAAGAGTCTGAATACTTATGTAAATTTGATATTTCAGTTGTTTTTTAGTATTTTTTTTTTTATAAATTAGCAAACATTTCTAAAAACCTGTTTTTGCTTTGACATTATGGGGTATTGTGTGTAGATTGATGAGGAGGGAAAAAACTATTTAATCCATTTTAGATTAAGGCTGTAACGTAACAAAATGTGGAGAAAGTCAAGGGGTCTGAATACTTTCCGAAGGCGCTGTATGTCCTTTTTCTCAGTAGGAGTGCAGTCATCTGTTGTCTGTGTGTCACCCTGCTGTTTCAGCTAGAGGGGTGACTGCTGTGTGTGTGTGTGTGTGTGTGTGTGTGTGTGTGTGTGCGCGCGTGTGCGTGTGCGAGTGTGAGTGCGTGTGTGCTTACCTCAGACCTGCCTCTACAATCTATTCTCCAGACAGACAGTCCAGATGTTGTGCTGTGTACCGTACCGTACCGTACCGTGTATGTTTACGTTGCCAAAGCAAGTGAAATAGACAGGAAATAAACAATTAATAATGAACGGTAAACATTACGCTCACCCCAAAAAAATTATTTTGACATTTCAGATGTTATATTATTGTCTCTCTCCATCCAGTCTCCAGGCTCAGACTCTCAGGCCTCTCCTCAGGGGGCGGGGTCTTCCATCCGGACGCCCATGCTCGAGGGGAGTGACAGCTTCGAGTCTCCACCCCCCTCCACTAAAGAGGTAGGTTGGTTGTGTGTGTGTGTGTGTGTGTGTGTGTGTCTGTATCTGTGTCCAATGTGATGACTTTTACCAGACAGACAGTGTGACGAATGAAAATTCTCCTGCATACTGACCACCAACGTTTCAATGAGTCAACCATCGGTTCACTCTCTGAGGCCTTCCCCAGTGTTATGACAGTGATGACATTGCTATTATAATGTTATGACTAGGGATGTGACAAATGTAAACATTTTCTTAACGTTTAACTGCCATATTCTTCTCATTTAAACAAAGAAAAAATATTCATAAAATGACATGAATTCAAAAATGCAGATATGGTTGCATATCACCTCTAGGGAGCAATGCAGTTCAATGTACCGCAGTCCTGGCTTCCTTCCAGCTAGACGGAGCTCACCTTACTGCTGTCCCCAACCCACTCGGCAACGATGGTAGTTAATGCCGTTTTTAGGTTTTCTGCTGTGTGCCTCTCCTCCATGTCCTCAGTGGTCAATACATGGGACTTCATGTCCCACTGTTCATCAATGTGATGGCTCGTTGCAGTGATGTATGACAACGCGTTCATAGACGTCCAACAATCTGTTGTTAACGCCACGTATGGTGTTTGAGAGCTTGCGCTTTGTACTTGCAGAGCAGTCATTGTATAATTTCTCCATCAGGGCCGTCACGGTTTTTTGACATGGTATCTTGTAGTCTGGTTCTAGATATGCCATCAGGGCAGTGAAGCCGACATCCTCTACTATTGACAATGGCTGCATAGCAACTGCAATAATTTCCGTGATTTTCTCACTCCGTCCCTTATTGCACTGCTGCCAACAGCGGGTTGGGTCTCACGGTGCCAGCAGCGGGTTGGGTCTCACGGTGCCAGCAGCGGGTTGGGTCTCACGGTGCCAGCAGCGGGTTGGGTCTCACGGTGCCAGCAGCGGGTTGGGTCTCACGGTGACTCCCTTTCAGCTCTGCACCTGTCCTGCTACTGTAACTCAATTCCACCTTGCATTTCATAATCTTCTCATTTAACTTTTCAAAGTATTTTCCAACTGTAAACAATAACGACGTGCGGAGAGCTTTATATTACTATTATTATTATAATAATAATTATTAT
>NC_059209.1:34039073-34046573 GCF_020615455.1 Coregonus clupeaformis | reverse complement strand
GTTGACCCTAGTGGACAGTAGGCAGTACAAATTATTGTCTTACAAAGGAACTTCTGGATAGAGTCCCACCTGTACTTATACTGCACTATGTTTTTCTAACTGGTCATGGGTAATATCTATCTAGTTTAATACTGTCTAATATTAATTACTGCTTTATGAACGTCTCAATCGCAAGTGATCTAATAGTTGTGGGAGAGATATGTACAGGGGTCAAGATCTAACATCAGTACATTGCTACCTATGACAGTGTCACTTCTCCTCACTCACTTCCTGTCACATGACCTGGCACTTCCTAACATCTTCCTGGTTTATCAGCCCTCCACCTCCCGACACACTTCCAGACCATAGCAAATACCGTAGTGACTCAGCATTTTACAGCCTTCCTGATCAAAATGCACTGAGCTGTAGTTTATACTGTAGTCTATACTGTATGGATTATACTGTAGTCTATACTGTAGTCTATACTGTAGTCTATACTGTAGTCCTGTAGTCTATACTGTAGTCTATACTGTAGTCCTGTAGTCTATACTGTAGTCTATACTGTAGTCTATACTGTAGTCCTGTAGTCTATACTGTAGTCTATACTGTAGTCTATACTGTAGTCTATACTGTAGTCCATACTGTAGTCTATACTGTAGTCCATACTGTAGTCTATACCAGTGGCGGCTCCTGAAAAAATTCTCAGGGGGGGCAATTTTTCTGATGATTTAGGTGACCTACACACATTTTAAAAAAGATATGTCCAGCAACAACATGAAGACAGGGGCAGCATATAAGTCAATACTGATATACACATTACTTGCTTCAAAAAGGCCTCATGGTTGAATTGGAAATATGTGCACCTGAGCATAATTCACAACAAGCAAGCAGGAGCTTTTGATAGAGGCTACTGAAAACATTGATGCAAGTTATTGGTAATAAGAAATTTTTATAGACTTCCATATTCTGCCCTCTTGTATAGATTTGTGAAAATGAACAGTGATAGACATTTTGCCTGAAAACAGAATTTGAAAATAATTTCTAGAAAAGGTAAACACCGCTATCTGTATGGCTTTGTAAAAATGAACAACCATATTCTGGCCAATTGTATAGTTTTGTAAATATGAACAACCATATATATTCTGGCCAATTGTATAGATTTGTAAAAATGAACATGAACAGATTTGTTTTTATTTTTTTACTTTTTTTAAAATGAAAAATAACTATTTTAAACAACATCAACTGTGAACTGATTTGGGCGTGTGTGTGTTAAAGAGACAGACAGGGAGGGACAAAGAGAGAGAGAGGCTACATTACTTGTACTGAAACTGTTCTAGCTTGCTGCATGATCAAATTCAGCTGATGCGCATAGCAATGCACGTAATGGGCATTCTTGAAATGCTCACGCACCTTTTGCTACACACCAGCCTTCTCTCCCTCGTCACACTGGCTCCATCGTAGCTTGCGCAATGAGTTTGACTTTCTCGTCGTCGGCAAAAAGACCGTTCAGTCTCTCCAAAAGCACACTGGCGATTGAGACTGAGGTTGATTCCGAGATGGGAAGGAACTCAAAAAAGCGCTCCTGCACTTTGTGGTTGCTATCTATGTACCTCAGCACAAGCACCAGCTGTGTCTGTGTAGAAACGTCCGTGGTCTCGTCAGCTTGGATAGCTACGAAGTTCGCCGACTTCACCTACTCCACAATATGTTCCCTCATGACCGCTAGCATACACTCCAGTAGCTCGTTTTGAATGGTCTTTGATGTGCCCTTGAAAACTTTAGCATTTTTAAGATGGTCATCAAACACCTCATCTAATTGTGCCACAAAGTTGACAAGTCCAAGAAAAATACCAGGGTTGGTGGAGCCCTCAGTTTCATCTTTTTTACTGTAGTCTATACTGTAATCCTGCAGTCTATACTGTATGGATTATACTGTAGTCTTTACTGTAGTCTATCCTGTATGGATTATACTGTAGTCTATACTGTAGTCTTTACTGTAGTCTATACTGTATGGATTATACTGTAGTCTATACTGTAGTCTTTACTGTAGTCTATACTGTAGTCTATACTGTAATCCTGCAGTCTATCCTGTATGGATTATACTGTAGTCTATACTGTAGTCTTTACTGTAGTCTATACTGTAATCCTGCAGTCTATCCTGTATGGATTATACTGTAGTCTATACTGTAGTCTTTACTGTAGTCTATACTGTAATCCTGCAGTCTATCCTGTATGGATTATACTGTAGTCTATACTGTAGTCTTTACTGTAGTCTATACTGTAATCCTGCAGTCTATCCTGTATGGATTATACTGTAGTCTATACTGTAGTCTATACTGTAGTCTATACTGTAGTCATGTAGTCTATACTGTAGTCCTGTAGTCTATACTGTAGTCCTGTAGTCTATACTATAGTCCATACTGTAGTCTATACTGTAGTCTATACTGTAGTCCATACTGTAGTCATGTAGTCTATACTGTAGTCATGTAGTCTATACTGTAGTCCTGCAGTCTATCCTGTATGGATTATACTGTAGTCTATACTGTAGTCTATACTGTAGTCTATACTGTAGTCATGTAGTCTATACTGTAGTCCTGTAGTCTATACTGTAGTCCTGTAGTCTATACTATAGTCCATACTGTAGTCCATACTGTAGTCTATACTGTAGTCCATACTGTAGTCATGTAGTCTATACTGTAGTCCTGTAGTCTATACTGTAGTCTATACTGTAGTCCATACTGTAGTCATGTAGTCTATACTGTAGTCCTGTAGTCTATACTGTATGGATTATACTGTAGTCTATACTGTAGTCCACACTGTAGTCCCGCAGTCCATACTGTAGTCCTGTAGTCTATATTGTAGTCCTGTAGTATATACTGTAGTCATGTAGTCTATACTGTAGTCATGTAGTCTATACTGTAGTCCTGTAGTCTATACTGTAGTATATACTGTAGTCTATACTGTAGTACTGTTGTCTATACTGTAGTCTATACTGTAGTACTGTAGTCTATACTGTAGTCATGTAGTCTATACTGTAGTCTATACTGTAGTCCTGTAGTACTGTAGTATATACTGTAGTCATGTAGTCTATACTGTAGTATATACTGTAGTCATGTAGTCTATACTGTAGTCTATACTGTAGTACTGTAGTCTATACTTTAGTACTGTAGTCTATACTGTAGGCATGTAGTCTATACTGTAGTCTATACTGTAGTCCTGTAGTACTGTAGTCCATACTGTAGTCATGTAGTCTATACTGTAGTCATGTAGTCTATACTGTAGTCATGTAGTCTATACTGTAGTCATGTAGTCTATACTGTAGTACTGTTGTCTATACTGTAGTCTATACTGTAGTCTATACTGTAGTACTGTAGTATATACTGTAGTCTATACTGTAGTACTGTAGTCTATACTGTAGTCATGTAGTCTATACTGTAGTCCTGTAGTCTATCCTGTAGTCATGTAGTCTATACTGTAGTCATGTAGTCTATACTGTAGTCTATACTGTAGTATATACTGTAGTACTGTAGTCTATACTGTAGTCATGTAGTCTATACTGTAGTCTATACTGTAGTATATACTGTAGTCTATACTGTAGTACTGTAGTATATACTGTAGTCTATACTGTAGTACTGTAGTCTATACTGTAGTCATGTAGTCTATACTGTAGTCCTGTAGTCTATACTGTAGTCATGTAGTCTATACTGTAGTCATGTAGTCTATACTGTAGTCTATACTGTAGTCTATACTGTAGTCATGTAGTCTATACTGTATGGATTATACTGTAGTCTATACTGTAGTCATGTAGTCTATACTGTAGTCATGTAGTCTATACTGTAGTCATGTAGTCTATACTGTAGTTCTGTAGTCTATACTGTAGTCATGTAGTCTATACTGTAGTCATGTAGTCTATACTGTAGTTCTGTAGTCTATACTGTAGTCATGTAGTCTATACTTTAGTCATGTAGTCTATACTGTAGTCTATACTGTAGTATATACTGTAGTCTATACTGTAGTACTGTAGTATATACTGTAGTCTATACTGTAGTACTGTAGTCTATACTGTAGTACTGTAGTCTATACTGTAGTCTATACTGTAGTCATGTAGTCTATACTGTAGTCCTGTAGTCTATACTGTAGTCTATACTGTAGTCATGTAGTCTATACTGTAGTCCTGTAGTCATGTAGTCTATACTGTAGTACTGTAGTCTATACTGTAGTCATGTAGTCTATACTGTAGTCCTGTAGTCATGTAGTCTATACTGTAGTACTGTAGTCTATACTGTAGTACTGTAGTATATACTGTAGTCTATACTGTAGTACTGTAGTCTATACTGTAGTACTGTAGTCTATACTGTAGTCTATACTGTAGTCATGTAGTCTATACTGTAGTCCTGTAGTCATGTAGTCTATACTGTAGTCTATACTGTAGTCTATACTGTAGTCTATACTGTAGTCATGTAGTCTATACTGTAGTACTGTAGTCTATACTGTAGTCTATACTGTAGTCATGTAGTCTATACTGTAGTCATGTAGTCTATACTGTAGTACTGTAGTCTATACTGTAGTCTATACTGTAGTACTGTAGACTATACTGTAGTCTATACTGTAGTCTATACTGTAGTCTATACTGTAGTCCATACTGTAGTCATGTAGTCTATACTGTAGTCATGTAGTCTATACTGTAGTCTATACTGTAGTCTATACTGTAGTCCTGTAGTCTATACTGTAGTCTATACTGTAGTCTATACTGTAGTCATGTAGTCTATACTGTAGTTCTGTAGTCTATACTATAGTTCTGTAGTCTATACTGTAGTCTATACTGTAGTCCTGTAGTCTATACGGTACACACCTAGACAATATTCTCATGTATCACTCCTGTTGTCTTCGCAGCATCTCTGTGGCTTCTACTAGAGGGGTTCCTGTTCTAGTATTTTAATAGCATCCCGCCTATGTGAGGTTTAATACTGTAGGCTACCTTTTAGTTAGTTATTATAGTAAAGACATACTCAAGATTACAATTCAGCAGACCCTTATTTCCCCTAACATGTAATTAAATAGATTTGACTATAAATTAAATTCATGGTGCAATTTAATTAGAACTATGACTAATCCTTTTAGTGAGCAAGTCCGCCACCTGCTGGATAAAATAGAACACAACACACATTGAACGGTAAAATAGATACACCATTCAATATCGCATCGTATATCTTTGACTTTAGAATGATTGAATACCAGAGTTTAGATGTTGGAACTTTAGTGACACAGCAGATAGTAGTCAAATATACACTGCCTCAGATCCCTACCTCTGGCTCTGCATTACTGTGAACACACACACACACACACTGCCTGAGCCCTGAGTCCTGCTTCAGTCTAACCCATTCTCCAATATGTACGTTGGTTCCAAGCAGACGGACCAGAAATTAGTCAAAAACAAGAAGAAGGTGCGGTACTCCCCATTGATTGGCTGTCCAGTGTTCCGTTGTGTTTGCCTGCGTCTGTCTGTGTCTATGTCCAAAATGGTGCCATATTTACTATTTAGTGCTCTACTTTTGACTAGAGCCCTATGGGCTATATAGGGAATAGGGTGCCATTTGGGATGCAGAATGTGTTGTATAGCCTTGTCTCTCTCTCTCTCTCTCTCTCTCTCTCTCTCTCTCTCTCTCTCTCTCTCTCTCTCTCTCTCTCTCTCTCTCTCTCTCTCTCTCTCTCTCTCTCTCTCTCTGTGTCTCGCTCTCTCTCTCTCTCTCTCTCACTGTCTCTCTGTCTCTGTCTCTGTCTGTCTGTCTCTGTCTGTCTGTCTCTCTCTCTCTCTCTCTCTCTCTCTCTCTCTCTGTCTGTCTGTCTGTCTGTCTCTCTCTCTCTCTCTGTGTGTCTCTCTCTCTCGCCCCCTCTCTCTGTCTCTCTCTCTCTCCCCCTCTCTCTCTCTCTCTGTCTCTCTCTGTCTCTCTCTCTCTCTCTCTCTCTCTCTCTCTCTCTCTCTCTCTCTCTCTCTCTCTCTCTCTCTCTCTCTGTGTGTCTCTCTCTGTCTCTCTCTTTTGTTATGTTTCCCTTCTTTTCCTTTACTCTGCGTTCTCTGAATCCAGTTGATACGTATACCATTCTTAGGTCTGTATGTCAGTTAAATCTGTCACCATTTTCGCATTCCATGAGGGACATTCTCAGACTTCTCCCCCTGTAGAGTTTCTACAGCATACTGACAGAATGACACAGACACATAGACGTATGATATAGATACAGATAGAAGCTTGAAAAGAAGACCAATAGAAATTGCTGGATGCAGAAGATGGCCGTGCAGCCACGAGTATTTTCTTCACACCGTGAAGTTGTTGTGTTTGTGATCGTATTTGAAGACGTTTTTTTTTCACTGGCACAAGCTTCTGTATTAGTTTTGTGGTTGTAACGATTGTAAGGCTGTTAGCACAGTGAGTCCTGTGGATGGTTAACATTACACACAGCAACCCTCTCGCTCCTTTCGAACACCGACCCACTAAGTATTCACACTAACCCCAAGGTTTCTCAACAGGTGCTGGGTACTCACAGGGATCCAACCAATCACTCCCATTGCTGTAATTCGACTTAATGCAGTGGCCAAAAAAACAGTATAACTATAGTGAGTGAAAGCCAGCTTCCACAGTGGGTCCCCAGGATGGATGTTGAGAAACACTATGTTAACTAGATTAGCGAGACTATACTGAACTAACTCTAGCCTCTCTGCTACCGATAGAGAGACTATACTGAACTAACTCTAGCCTCTCTGCTACCTATAGAGAGACTATACTGAACTAACTCTAGCCTCTCTGCTACCTATAGAGAGACTATACTGAACTAACTCCAGTCGCTCTGCTACCGATAGAGAGACTATACTGAACTATCTCTAGCCTCTCTGCTACCGATAGAGAGACTATACTGAACTAACTCTAGCCTCTCTGCTACCTATAGAGAGACTATACTGAACTAACTCTAGCCTCTCTGCTACCGATAGAGAGACTATACTGAACTAACTCCAGTCGCTCTGCTACCGATAGAGAGACTATACTGAACTAACTCTAGCCTCTCTGCTACCTATAGAGAGACTATACTGAACTAACTCTAGCCTCTCTGCTACCTATAGAGAGACTATACTGAACTAACTCTAGCCTCTCTGCTACCTATAGAGAGACTATACTGAACTAACTCTAGCCTCTCTGCTACCTATAGAGAGACTATACTGAACTAACTCTAGCCTCTCTGCTACCTATAGAGAGACTATACTGAACTAACTCCAACCTTTTTGCTACCTATAGAGAGACTATACTGAACTAACTCCAGCCTCTCTGCTACCTATAGAGAGACTATATTGAACTAACTCTAGCCTCTCTGCTACCTATAGAGAGACTATACTGAACTAACTCTAGCCTCTCTGCTACCTATAGAGAGACTATACTGAACTAACTCTAGCCTCTCTGCTACCTATAGAGAGACTATACTGAACTAACTCTAGCCTCTCTGCTACCTATAGAGAGACTATACTGAACTAAC
>NC_059209.1:34026573-34034073 GCF_020615455.1 Coregonus clupeaformis | reverse complement strand
CCTTCTGACCATAGACATAGAGAAAGGTTGAATCTGGTAGACATGAAGCGTATGGTCCTTGAACGTCCGCTCTCTAACCGTAGGAGACTGTGATGATGGAGCCCCTGTTCATGCCCATCCTATCCTCCGCCCTGACCCCTGACCCCTGACCCTAACCCTATCCCTCCTCTATCTATCTACAGGAGACCATGATGGACCACCCCCTGAGGACCATCTCCTACATCGCTGACATCGGCAATATCGTGGTTCTGATGGCGAGACGCCGTATTATGCCCCGCCCAGACTCAACGGACAGCGTGGAGGTGTCTGAACCTGACCAGGAGGAGAAACAAAGCCAGTACAAGATGATTTGCCATATCTTCGAGTCGGAGGACGTGAGGATCTCTCTTTACCTTTACTCTCAAACAGCTGTCTTATCCTCTCTCTCTCTCTCTCTCTCTCTCTCTCTCTCTCCCTATCTGTCTCACACTCCCTTAGTCTCTCTCAATTCAATTCAATTTAAGGGCTTTATTGGCATGGGAAACGTATGTTAACATTGCCAAAGCAAGTGAAGTAGATAGTAAACCAAAGTGAAATAAACAATTTTCTCTCTCTCTCCCTATCTGTCTCTCACACTCCCTTAGTCTCTCACTCACTCACTCACTCACTCACTCACTCACACTCTCTCTCTCTCTCTCTCTCTCTCTCTCTCTCTCTCTCTCCTTTTCTCATGGCAACAGGACACAAATATTGCTGCTGTGATTGCACACTGCAGTATTTCACCTAACAGATATGGGAGTTTATCAATGTTTGATTTGTTGAAAAATTATTTGTGGGTCTGCATGATCTGTGGGAAATATGTGTCTCTAATGTGGTCATGCATTTGGCAGGAGGTTAGGAAGTGTAGCTCAGTTTCCACCTCATGTTGTGGGCAGTGTGCACATAGCCTGTCTTCTCTTGAGAGCCAGGTCTGCCTACGGCGGCCTCTCTCAATAGCAAGGCTATGCTCACTGAATCTGTACATAGTCAAGGATTTTCTTAATTTTGGGTCAGTCACAGTGGTCAGGTATTCTTCCACTGTGTACTCTCGCTTTATGCCCTGATAGCATTCCAATTCACTTTGTTTTTTGGTTGATTCTATACAGTGTGTCAAATAGTTATCTTTTTTCTTTCTCATAATTTGGTTGGGTCTAAATGTGTTTCTGTCCTGGGGCTCTGTGGGGTCTGTTTGTGTTTGTGAACAGAGCCCCAGGACCAGCTTGCTTAGGGGACTCTTCTCCAGGTTAATCTCTCTGTAGGTGAGGGCTTTGTTCTGGAAGGTTTGGGAATCGCTTCCTTTTAGATGGTTGTAGAATTTAACAGCTCTTTTCTGGATTTTGATAACTAGCGGGTATATTCCTAATTCTGCTCTGTTTGGGGTTTTGCGTTGTTTGGGGTTTTGCATTGTACACAAAGTATATTTTTGCAGAATTCTGCATGCAGAGTTTCAATTGGGTGTTTGTCCCATTTTATGAATTATTGGTTGGTAAGTGGACTACAGACCTCACAACCATAGAGGGCAATGAGTTCTATAACTGACTGAAGTATTTTTAGCCAGATCCTAATTGGGATGTTGAGTTTTTTGTTACTTTTGATGGCATATAAGGCCCTTCTTGCCTTGTCTCTTAGATCATTCACAGCTTTGGGGAAGTTACCTGTGGTGTTGATGTTTACGCCGAGGTAGTTGTAATTCTTTGTACTCTAGGGAAACAGTGTCTAGGTGGAATTTGTATTTGTTGTCTTGGCTACTGGACCTTTTTTGGAACGCCATTATTTTAGCCTTACTGAGATTTACTGTCAGGGCCCAGGTCTGACATAATCAGTGCAGAAGATCTAGGTTATGTTGTAGGCCCTCCTTGGAATCACCAGATCATCTGCAAACAGTAGATATTTGATTTCTGAGTCCAGTAGGGTGAGGCTGGGCACTGCAGGCTGTTCTAGTGCCCTAACCAACTCACTGATATATGTTGAAGAGGGTGGGGCTCAAGATGCATCCCTGTCTCACCCCATGGCCCTGAGGAAAGAAATCTGTGTATTTATTGCCAATTTTAACTGCACACTTGTTGTTTGTGTACATGGATTTTATAATGTCGTATGCTTTTCTCCCAACACCACTTTCCATCAATTTGTATAGCCGACCCTCATGCCAAATTGAGTCAAAAGCTTTTTTGAAATCAACAAAGCATGAGAAGTCTTTGCTTTTGTTTTGTTTGTTTGTCATTAAGGGTGTGCAGGGTGAATATGTGGTCTGCCCTTTGGTATTTTGGTAAGAAGCCAATTTAAGATTTGCTCAGGACATTGTTTTCACTGAGGAAATATTGGAGTCTGCTGTTGATGATACTGCAGAGGTTTTTTCAGAGATTGCTGCTGACGCATATCCCACGGTAATTATCGGGGTCAAATTTGTCTCCACTACTGTGGATTGGGATGATCAGACCTTGGTTCCAAATATTAGGGAAGATGCCAGAGCTGAGGATAATGTTGGAAGAGTTTAAGTATAGCCAATTGGAATTTGTGGTCTGTATATTTTATCATTTCATGTAGGATACCATCAACACCACAGGCCTTTTTGGGTTGGAGGGTTTGTATTTTGTCCTGTAGTTCATCCAATGTAATTAGAGAATCCAGTGTGTTCTGGTAGTCTTTAATAGCAGACTCTAAATGTAGTAACTGATCATGTATATGTTTTTACTCTTGGTTCATACATCCTCATTTTGGATAGATAACTCTTCCTGTTGTTGTTTGTTTAGTGTGTTCCAATTTTCCCAGAAGTTATTTGATTCTATGGATTCTTCAATCACAATGAGCTGTTTTCTGACGTGCTGTTCCTTATTTTTCAGTAGTGTATTTCTGTATTGTTTTAGTGTTTCACCATAGTGAAGGTGTAAGCTAAGGTTTTCTGGTTCACTTTGTTTTTGGTTGAATAGGTTTCTCAATTTCTTTCTTATGTTTTTGCATTCTTCATCAAACAATTTCTCATTGTTGTGAGTTGTCTTAGGTTTTTTGGTAGGTTTCTACACTACCTTCTTTCCAACTATAGCATTTCTTAATAGTAGATTGTGATTTTGCTGTGATCTGATAGGGGTGCCTACCATTGACTATGTACAGTACATACCCAGGGTGCAACAGAGCTGCAGGGGTTGGGACCCATTTGTGTTGGTTATCAAATCAAATGTTATTTGTCACATACACGTGTTTAGCAGATGTTATTGCGGGTGTAGCGAAATGCTTGCGATCTAGCTCCGACAGTGCAGTAATATCTAACAATTTCACAACATATACCCAATACACACAAATCTAGTAAGGAATGGAATTTAAGAATGTATACATATATGGACAAGCAATGACAGAGCGGCATGGACTAAGATACAGTAGAATATTATAGAATAGAATACAGTATATACATATGAGATGAGTAGTGCAAGATATGTAAACATTATTAAAGTGACTAGTGTTCCATTTCTTAAAGTGGCCAGTGATTTCAATAGGCAGCAGCAACCTCTAATGTGCTAGTGATGGCTATTTAGCAGTCATTCTCTTGGTCCCAGCTTTGATGCAGCTGTACTGACCTCACCTTCTGGATGATAGCGGGGTGAACAGGCAGTGGCTCGGGTGGTTGATGTCCTTGATTATCTTTTTGGCCTTCCTGTGACATCGGGTGCTGTAGGTGTCTTGGAGGGCTCGTAGTTTGCCCCCGGTAATGCGTTCAGCAGACCGCACCACCCTTTGGAGAGCCCTGCGGTTGCGGGCGGTGCAGTTGCCGTACCAGGCGGTGATACAGCCCGACAGGATGCTCTCAATTGTGCGTCTGTAAAAGTTTGTGAGGGTTTTAGGTGCCAAGCCAAATTTCTTCAGCCTCCTGAGGTTGAAGAGGCTCTGTTGCGCCTTCTTCACCACACTGTCTGTGTGGGTGGTCCGTTTCAGTTTGTCAGTGATGTGTACGCCAAGGAACTTGAAGCTTTCCACCTTCTCCACTGCGGTCCCGTCGATGTGGGTAGGGGGGTGCACCCTCTGCTGTTTCCTGAAGTCCACGATCATCTCCTTTGTTTTGTTGAAGTTGAGTGAGAGGTTATTTTCCTGGCACCACACTCCCAGAGCCCTCACCTCCTCCCTGTAGGTGGTCTTGTCATTGTTGTTAATCAAGCCTACTACTGTTGTGTCATCTGCAAACTTTATGATTGAGTTGGAGGCATGCTTGGCCACGCAGTCATGTTGTCGAAGTTGTGTCTAGGGGGGCATATTGGGGAGGGAATGCTGTCACCTCCAGGTAGGTGTTTGTCTCTCTCTCTATCTACTGATCTGAGAACAGCTGAGAGAGAGAGAGAGAGAGAGCGAGAGAGAGAGAGAGAGAGAGAGAGAGAGAGAGAGAGAGAGAGAGAGAGAGAGAGAGAGAGAGAGAGAGAGAGAGAGAGAGAGAGAGAGAGAGAGAGAGAGAGAGAGAGAGAGAGAGAGAGAGAGAGAGAGAGAGAGAGAGAGAGAGAGAGAGAGACACAAGCCAATGAATGAAACTTCTGACTGGTTTGTTCTGTTTAATAAGGAATTAGTCTGTAGTGGTCATTGCTGATAGCCTTGATAATACTGTAGCAGATTTATGGATCAAAATATCTGTTGTTTTTTTATCCACTTTTGGATAAAAGCAATACAAGGAGTCTTGGGAGAGAGACTATGATTGTAAAGGTGGTCTGACATATTGCAGCTTTAATTGATCCCTATTCAATTTACTTAGCGTGCTCTTGTCTCACCATCTTATATTTTCCCTCTTTCTCTCCACCTCTCTCTCTCCCTCCCCCTCTCTCTCTCTGTCCCTCCCTCCCTCTCTCTTTCCCTCTCTCTCTCTCTCCCTCCCTCTCTCTTTCCCTCTCCAGGCCCAGCTGATAGCCCAGTCTATAGGCCAGGCCTTCAGTGTGGCATACCAGGAGTTCTTGAGGGCTAACGGCATCAACCCAGAGGACCTGAGTCAGAAGGAGTACAGTGACCTGCTCAACACTCAGGACATGTACAATGATGACCTCATACACTTCTCCAAGTCTGAGAACTGCAAAGACGTGAGTCTGTCAGTCACTGAGCAAACCTCCACACACACCACACACACACACACACACACACACACACACTGATTTATTGGTTGTGCCTCCCGCAGGTTTACATTGAGAAGCAGAAGGGTGAGATTCTGGGCGTGGTGATCGTGGAGAGTGGGTGGGGCTCCATCCTGCCCACGGTCATCATCGCCAACATGATGCATGCTGGTCCGTCTGAGAAGTCTGGTCGTCTGAACATCGGAGACCAGATCATGTCCATCAACGGGACCAGTCTGGTGGGACTACCCCTGTCTACCTGCCAGACTATTATTAAGGTATCTATCTATCCCTCTCTCCTCTCCCTTTATCCCTCTCTCCTCTCCCTTTATCTCTCTCTCCTCCCCCCTCTATCCCTCTCTCCTCTCCTCTATCTATCCCTCTCTCCTCTCCCTTTATCCCTCTCTCCTCTCCCTTTATCCCTCTCTCCTCTCCCTTTATCTCTCTCTCCTCCCCCCTCTATCCCTCTCTCCTCTCCTCTATCTATCCCTCTCTCCTCTCCCTTTATCTCTCTCTCCTCCCCCCTCTATCCCTCTCTCCTCTCCTCTATCTATCCCTCTCTCCTCTCCCTTTATCTCTCTCTCCTCCCCCCTCTATCCCTCTCTCCTCTCCTCTATCTGTCTCTCTCTCCTCTCCCTCTATGTCTCTCTCCTCCCCCTCTCTCTTTCTCTGATGGTAATACCTGGAGGGTAGTAAAGGACACACCTCTCCGTTTATCTCTTCTTTCTTTCTCTTCTATCTCTCCTTCCTTTCATAGTGGGTGCTGAGTGTACCCCCTTTAAAACCCCCACCCTAAAACATGTTCCCGCTTCCTTTATTTCTCACCTCTGTCTTCCTCCTCTTTCTTCCCTCTGTATATACTGTCTCTCTTACAATGACGTATTCTCTTTTATGTATGAACGTGAACGCCAAGGACAATACACACAGCCAACATCTACAGTGCCTTTAGAAAGTATTCACACCCCCTTGACCTTTTCCACACATTTTGTGGAATTGATTTAATTGAAGAAAAAAATTGTAAACGATCTACACAAAATACTCTGTAATGTCAAAGTGGAAGAAAAATGTGAACATTTGTAACAATTTTATGAAAAATAAAACACTAATATATCTTGATTAGATAATTATTACACCCCCTGAGTCAATACATGTTAGAATCATCTTTGGCAGCGATTACAGATTTGAGTCTTTCTGGGTAAGTCTCTAAGAGCTTTCCACACCTGGATTGTGCAACATTTGCCCATTATTCTTTTCAAAATTCTTCAAGCTCTGTCAAATTGGTTGTTGATCATTGCTAGACACCCATTTTCAGGTATTGCCATAGATTTTCAAGCAGATTTAAGTCAAAATTGTAACTCAGCTACTCAGAAACATTCACTGTCTACTTGGTAAGCAACTCCAGTGTTGATTTGGCCTTGCGTTTTAGGTAATTGTCCTGCTGAAAGGTGAATTCATCTCTCAGTGTCTGGTGGAAAGCAGACTGAACCAGGTTTTCCTCTAGGATTTTGCCTGTGCTTAGCTCCATTCCATAATTTTTTCATCCTGATAAACTCCTTAACGATTACAATCATACCCATAACATGATGCAGCCACCACTACACTTGAAAATATGGAGAGTGGTACTCAGTAATGTGTTGTATTGGATTTGCCCCAAACATAACACTTTGTATTCAGGACAAATGGTTAATTTCTTTGCCACATTTTTTGCAATGTTACTTTAGTGCCTTGTTGCAAACAGGATGCATGTTTTGGATTTTTTTTATTCTGTACAAGCTTTCTTATTTTAACTCTGTCGATTAGGTTAGTATTGTGGAGTAACTACACTGTTGTTGATCCATCCTCAGTTTTCTACTATCACAGCCATTAAACTCTGTAACTGTTTTAATGTCACCATTGCCTCAGATTGAAATCACTTAACGGTTTCCTTCCTCTCCAGAAACTGAGTTAGGAAGGAAGCCTGTATCTTTGTAGTGACTGGGTGTACCTCATCCAAATTGTAATTAATAACTTCACCATGGTCAAAGAGATATTCAATGTCTGCTTTTTTATTTTATTTTATCCATCTACCAATAGCTGCCCTTTGCAGGGCACTGGAATACCTCCCTGGTCTTTGTGGTTGAAGCTGTGTTTGAAATTCACTTCTTGACTGAGGGACCTTACAGATAATTGTATGTGCAGAGTACAGAGATGAGGTAGTCATAAAAAAAATCATGTTAAACACTATTATTGCACACAGAGTGAGTCCATGCAACGTATTATGTGACTTGTTAAGCACATTTTTACTCCTGAACTTATTTAGGCTTGTCATAACACAGGGGTTGAATACTTACTGACTCAAAACATTTCAGCTTTTCATTTTGTAGTAATTTGTAAAAAATTTGAAAAATATAATTCCACTTTTACATTA
>NC_059209.1:33951573-34021573 GCF_020615455.1 Coregonus clupeaformis | reverse complement strand
CCATTCTTTTTTAGATTTAAATTTGTTATCTCGAAAATGTGATGAATTTAAGACACTTTGACTCAACATAATCTCACAGTTCTCTGGTGTACATTTATTCACAGGTCCTCAGTGATCTGCTGCATGAAGGGGCTAGACATTCCTCTGGTGTGAGCTGCTTCCTTTCTGACTACAAGGGATTAAATAGGCTACAGCAGCGTTCCACAACTGGCGGCCCGCAGGCCGAATTTGGCCTGTCTGTGATTTTATTTGGCCACCCAAGTTTTCCACAAAAATGTTTTTTTTTTAAATATATATATACATATTTATTTTTTAAAAAAAATTTTGGGGGGTGACATATAAGACTGTAAAAACACCAGCAAATCAGCTCCCAAGTGATTTTAATTTTGGAAATCTGCTCCAAAGTATTCCCACACATAATAGAGAGATATGTGATTGTAAGCATGGTTTGAAATGATTATGTTTTTTGTCAAATATTATATCCGTTTGGGCTTCTTGCGGTCAATTTGCAGTCTTCAAATTATTTGTAATTATGTTCCAGCACCCTGACCATCCACTCAATAAGAAATTGGCACGTGGCTGAATCTAGTTGATGATCCCTGGGCTACAGTGTTTTGAGACTAGCATATAACTAAAGCGAGATGTAATGATTTACAGGGCTGGGTTCAATTCAAATTGCAGTCAGTTAATTAAGGAAGTGATTTTAATTTAAAATTCAAACAGTTATAAACTTTTTAAATAAATAGGTTATCTTTTTAAGGTTATTGAGAAGTTATTGAAAATAAATGACTTTTTTTGTTGTTGCAATACTTAAGTCTACATTTCTGTTTACTTCTTGAATTGACTGTCTTCAATTCGAATTGACTCCAACCCTGATGACTTAACACTGGTAATGAACATGTCAGCTACAATGGAAGCATTATGGGGTCGTAGTAAGTTGATGACCAGATCGTTCTGATTATGGTCTTGCTGTGAGAGGGTGAGGACAAAGTAATGCAGATGACTGAAGAGGAGATGTTGATGATGATGATGATGATGGATTGGCAATAGAAAGGAATGACTATTCCTGGTGTTATGACTCCTCCTCTATAACCACATAACTTCCCTGTCATTAATCTGTCTGACCTGCCGTATACATTTACAAAACCTATTTTGTTCTGAGAAATAAGGCTGTCTTCTCACCCTGATCACGGTATGACAGTAACATTGTAATGATATATTCATTCAATGTAAATGATAATGAAATGGATTGGCTGGATTTGATAAATGGGATTGTTGAAAGGTCCTGTAGCTCTACTTTAGAATCAGATCTAGGGCTCTATTCACTCCGTATTGTGGAAATTCAGCTTCACAGCGTGATTGAAATTTAAAGGCAATGTTCCCTCATTAGCAAATACTGCATTCACGGTAAACGCTGCAGTTGTCGGCTCAATAGGAAATTATCTTAACATTTCTAGCACGCTATGTGTAACACCTTAGCGATAAAGATTGAATAGGGCCCCTAGTTATTCTAGAATGTAATCATATAATGTCTAGATGATTCAATAAGTTAATTCCAGGAAGCTTACGCCTCTGATTAAAGGTGTATGACCTTTTGACCTTTCACCCAAACATTCTCCTTCCTCACCTCCTGTCTGCAGTGTCACTTCCTGCCTCAGACACCCCCTATCTGCCGCCGGCCCAGCATCTTTGTTTCATGGGACAGTTTCCGACTTGTAGAGGGGACACATTATGACACTACACCTCTGTACTGACTTGTAGAGGGGACACATTATGACGCTACACCTCTGTACTGACTTGTGGAGGGGACACATTATGACGCTACATCTCTGTACTGACTTGTGGAGGGGACACATTATGACGCTACACCTCTGTACTGACTTGTGGAGGGGACACATTATGACGCTACACCTCTGTACTGACTTGTGGAGGGGACACATTATGACGCTACACCTCTGTACTGACTTGTGGAGGGGACACATTATGACGCTACACCTCTGTACTCACTTGTGGAGGGGACACATTATGACGCTACACCTCTGTACTGACTTGTGGAGGGGACACATTATGACGCTACACCTCTGTACTCACTTGTGGAGGGGACACATTATGACGCTACACCTCTGTACTGACTTGTGGAGGGGACACATTATGACGCTACACCTCTGTACTGACTTGTGGAGGGGACACATTATGACGCTACACCTCTGTACTCACTTGTGGAGGGGACACATTATGACGCTACACCTCTGTACTGACTTGTGGAGGGGACACATTATGACGCTACACCTCTGTACTCACTTGTGGAGGGGACACACATTCTGTACTCATCATGTCTAGTTGCTGCGCTGGAGCTCCCCGCCACCTGGCTTGTGTGAAAAACGTTGACCCTTCCCCTCTAAACCTTTGATTGTTCCAAGTTTCTACTCTGTCTCTCTCTCTATCTCTATCTCTCTGTCTCTATGTTTATCTCTGTCTCTATGTTGATCTCTGTCTCTGTCTCTATGTTGATCTCTGTCTCTGTCTCTATGTTGATCTCTGTCTCTGTCTCTATGTTGATCTCTGTCTCTGTCTCTATGTTGATCTCTGTCTCTGTCTCTATGTTGATCTCTGTCTCTGTCTCTATGTTGATCTCTGTCTCTGTTTATCTGTCTCTATGTTGATCTCTGTCTCTGTTTATCTGTCTCTATGTTTATCTCTGTCTCTGTTTATCTGTCTCTATGTTTATCTCTGTCTCTGTCTGCCTCATCCCTAAAGCTAATTTTGGCCTTATTACTATTACTGTGCTCTTTATTATATTGAACTAACATGATACTGAAGAAGAGTTCCTGTACGGTCGACCATATGATGTTCTAGTATGGTTTATCTGGAGTCACCGACCGCTCATATGATGTTCTAGCATGGTCTATCTGGAGTCACCGACCGCTCATATGATGTTCTAGTATGGTTTATCTGGAGTCACCGACCGCTCATATGATGTTCTAGTATGGTTTATCTGGAGTCACCGACCGCTCATATGATGTTCTAGCATGGTTTATCTGGAGTCACCGACCGCTCATATGATGTTCTAGTATGGTTTATCTGGAGTCACCGACCGCTCATATGATGTTCTAGTATGGTTTATCTGGAGTCACCGACCGCCCATATGATGTTCTAGCACGATTTATCTGGAGTCACCGACCGCCCAAATGATGTTCTAGCACGATTTATCTGGAGTCACTCACCGCTCATATGATGTTCTAGCATGGTTTATCTGGAGTCACCGACCGCCCAAATGATGTTCTAGCACGATTTATCTGGAGTCACTCACCGCTCATATGATGTTCTAGCATGGTTTATCTGGAGTCACTGACCGCTCATATGATGTTCTAGCACGATTTATCTGGAGTCACCAGTCGGTCTATCTGCACTCACCGGTCGGTCGACCATATGATATTCGATGATCTAGCATGGCCTATTTGGAGTCACCGGTCGGTCTATCTGGAGTCATTGGTCGTTCGGTCGACCATATGATGTTCTAGTATGGTCTATCTGGAGTCACAGGTCGGTCGTATGCTGTATCATTCCTGCTTCTAGTGTGTGTGGCGTGTGATGACGACTTCATTATTCCACATTAAACCTAAACCAGCTGGAATACATAATATATATACATAAACATATATAAATATAAAGGTATATATACTTCTAATGGTTATTTTGTGTGTTGAGTTTGGATTGACCATATAAGCAAGCTTCAATGAATAACAAAAAAGGTGAAAAGAGAACTGAATAAACTAGTTACAATGTCTCTGAAAGAAAGAAGCGCTTTCATGTCAATTAGGTAAGAGATGAAGATGATTGTTTGAAAAACATAATGACATATTTGGCGAGAGCACAAGGTAACGGAACACGGGCGGTATTGCTACAGGATAGGCCTGCCCCGTCCGTGTTGCCGATAGTAGGCTATCGTGACACAACAAAGTTGACCTTTGTAAAGAGATGGGCAGCAAACATACACTTGAGTAGATGGAGACTGTGAGGTTGGCTAATTAGTGTTTATAATGCACTGTTTTGAATGTAATTCATCTTAAAATGTTTGTCGAAATGTCTAAAGATGATGAAAAAATTTGAAAAATACACTTTCTGTAAAGCTATGGCAATTTGTATTTATTTGCTAGCTTTTCTGTGATGTTTTTGAACTACAGTACATTCCCTTACCAGAACTGGAATGTTTGTAACGGTATTTACAACAATAAACTACTTGCAGAAGGACTGTTGTTGTTTTTGTTGTTGCTTCTAAGGCCAGGATTCCATCCACGACACAGGACAGCCAACAATGCACCTTTTAAAGGTAATTTAAGTTTTGAGACGACATCCGCAATGTTTACCATGAATGCAATCTAGGTGAAAGGCGCATCGTCTCTGTCCAGTGAGCTGCTCTTAAACGCGCCTTGGATTGAATCACGGGCATAAATGATGCACTTTAAGGACGTTTAAATGTTGTTTCCGATTGAGCCGACACATGCAGAGTTTATTGTGAGTGCAGTCTCGGCAGTTGGAACATTGCCTTTTAAAAGGTGCATAGCCGAAAAAGGGGCGATGGGATTTAATCCCGCCCTAAACAAATTAAAGCTGAATCAAGCATCCCAAGACTCAAATTGCATGACCAGTTTAATTGATACTGAACATTTTATATGGAACATTACATGTTGCTTAATTTAAGGCACTTGGCAGATAGTGAAGTATATAGAGAGAATATTAATTTACATTACATTTTAGTCATTTAGCAGACGCTCTTATCCAGAGCGACTTACATGAGCAATTAGGGTTAAGTGCCTTGCTTAAGGGCACATCGACAGATTTGTCAACTAGTCGGCTCAGGGATTAGAACCAGCGACCTTTCGGTTACTGGCACAACACTCTTACCCACTAAGCTACCTGCCGCCATAGACTCTCACATGCATGTAGTGTTCAGTGCTGTCTAGCCATATGTAGTGCCAATCATTTTATAACTTGTAGCTTGTAACAAAGAATTGTTAATGGAAATATTTTGAAACCATTTTGAAACCTTTGATTCCCAGGTCACCTCTTTCACAATGCAAACAACACACTGTACAGACAACACACTGTACAGACACTTCAACAGTATTAGCGCAGCACAAATCAAAAAACACATACACACACAAACACACACACACACACACACACAGCCTTTCTAAAGGCTAGTACTTGCAGTCTGTGGGACCACTAGGTTTAGCAGTGGCAGTCCCAAGCCTCGCCACTAGGGGACGCATTTCCCTTGGAGTCAACGGGGTGTTTCCCCCAGTGGACCGTACCATCAGTCTGTGCTAAGGGAGTGTTGGGATGGGAAGAAGGTTCCATCAGAGCACAGTTTCCCTGAACACCCCTATGAGACTGTGGGGGCGTTCGTGATGATCCAGGCGTGAGCCCGCCCGTGACGTCGACCTAGAACCTACTCTAGAACCCGCTCTAGACCAGGACTTGGAGCCAGACCCACCACCCTGCCTGGCCTCTAGTGGTTTCTGCTCTGCCCAGGTGAAGGTGCTGAGGTCCCCACAGCTCCGCAGGTGCAGCAGGCCGGGCCTCTTCCGGAGGGGCTGGGGGAGGGTCAGGGAGGAACAGTCCAGCATGGGGGCATGGGGTCTGGACCGGGCCCTGGGGAGGGACAGGGGCTGGGGCAGGTCTCCAGCTGGTGTCTCTGATACCGTGATCACCTGGAGAGAGAGGAGGAGAAGAGGTTCTGTTTAAAGGGATAGTTCACCCAAATGTATCTCTGCTTATCCCGTCTTCCTCACCTACTCATCCTTCTCACTCCCCCTCCTCCTTTCCTATCCCTCCGGTTTCCACTCCTCTACCTGTTCTATGTAGCCTCTATGTAGCCTAGAGGCCTTCACACGCCCCAAAAGTTGGACTCGTTCATTTTAGCTACCTTAACTTATAAAACTATTTATTATTGAATATTTGAAATAATAATAATTGAAATATCAAGTCACGGCGGTTCTAGTAGTTATGGAATTCTAGCACTTCTAGTGTTAAAAGACTCCTTTCGAAACCCCCACTTCCCCTTATATGGTTCCTTTCGAAACCCCCACTTCCCCTTATATGGTTCCTTTTGAAACCCCCACTTCTCCTTATATGGTTTCTTTGGAAACCCCCACTTCCCCTTATATGGTTCCTTTCGAAACGTCTGATCCTTTCGAAACCCCCACTTCCCCTTATATGGTTCCTTTCGAAACGTCTGATCCTTTCGAAACCACCACTTCTCCTGAGAGATGACCTATCAGTAGTCGCAGTTGGACCCTATTGAACCAAGCCGACTCACATTTACATTTTAGTCATTTAGCAGACGCTCTTATCCAGAGTGACTGCATACATTATTTTTAAAATTATTTTTTTCATACTGGCCCCCCGTGGGAATCGAACCCACAACCCTGGCGTTGCAAACGCTATGCTCTACCAACTGAGCTACATCCCTGCCGGCCCTGCTGGTCATCTATGAACGTTTGAACATCTTGGAGAAAAATGGCCATGTACTGTTATAATCTCCACCCGACACAGCCAGAAGGGGACTGGCCACCCCTCAGAGCCTGGTTCCTCTCTAGGTTTCTTCCTAGGTTTCTGCCTTTCTAGGGAGTTTTTCCTAGCCCCCGTGCTTCTACATCTGCATTGCTTGCTGTTTGGGGTTTTAGGCTGGGTTTCTGTATAGCACTTTGTGACATCTGCTGATGTAAAAAGAGCTTTATAAATACATTTGATTGATTGATTGATCATGCCTAGACTAATGCTTATAAAAGCTGTTATAAATAAATATCACCTGGGAGTATGAGCAGCAGTGTGCTGCGTTTTCCTTTCTGTTTTTTAGACTAATGCTTTTTAATGCTTGTAACTTAAGTGTTATGCCTTGTATGTGAATCCTTTCATTTTACAATGTTATTAAATATCTGCCTTTGATATAAACACTCTCAGACCAATTCTTGCTAGTCAACACCAACTCATTGCCTAATGCTTGCTTGCATATTTTAATTATCTTTATGGAGTCAGATAAACATTTTAATAGGCTAATTCCTTAGTCATATTACAGGTCGCATGTGAGGTATACACTGAGTATACCAAACATTAGGGAACACCTTCCTAATATTGAGTTGCACCCCCACTTTTGCCCTCACAACATCTTCAATTCGTCAGGGCATGGACTCTACAAGGTGTCGAAAGCATTCTATGTTGACTCGAATCCTTTCCACAGTTGTGTCAAGTTGGCTGTATGTCCTTTGGGTGGTGGACCATTCTTCATACACAAGGAAAAAACGTTTGAACGTGAAAAACCCAACAGTGTTGCAGTTCTATGTAGACTCTACCTTGTCTATGTAGACTCTACCTGGTCTATATAGCGTCTACCTGTTCTATGTAGCCTCTACCTGTTCTATGTAGACTCTACCCGGTCTATGTATCCTCTACCTGCTCTATGTAGCCTCTACCCGGTCTATGTATCCTCTACCTGCTCTATGTAGCCTCTACCCAGTCTATGTAGCCTCTACCTGGTCTATGTAGCCTCTACCCAGTCTATGTAGCCTCTACCCGGTCTATGTATCCTCTACCTGCTCTATGTAGCCTCTACCCGGTCTATGTAGCCTCTACCTGGTCTATGTAGGCTCTACCTGTTCTATGTAGCCTCTACCTGGTCTATGTAGCCTCTACCGCAGGGATCATCAACTACAGTGCCTTCAGAAAGTATTCATACCCCTCACTACATATTCGTCGCCAAACCCACTGGCTCCAGGCCATCTATAAATCACTGCTAGGCAAATCCCCGCCTTATCTTAGCTCATTGGTCACCATAGCAACACCCACCCATAGTCTGCGCTCCAGCGGGTATATCTCACTGGTCATCCCCAAAGCCAACACCTCCTTTGGCCGCAATTCCTTCCAGTTCTCTGCTGCCAATGACTGGAACAAATTGCAAAAATCTCTGAAGCTGGAGACACTTATCTCCCTCACTAACTTTAAGCATCAGTTGTCAGAGCACCTTACCGATCACTGCACCTGTACACAGCCCATCTGAAATTAGCCCGCCCAACTACCTCATCCCTATATTGTTATTTATTTTGCTCATTTGTACCCCAGTATCTCTATTTGCACATCATCTCTTGCACATCTATCATTCCAGTGTTAATACTAATTGTAATTATTTTGCACTATAGCCTATTTTATTGCCTTACCTCCATAACTTGCTAAATTTGCACACACTGTATATATATGTATTTCTGTTGTATTTTTTGACTTTGTTTTGTTTTACCCCATATGTAACACTGTGTTGTTGTTTTTATCGCACTGCTTTGCTTTATCTTGGCCAGGTCGCAGTTGTAAATGAGAACTTGTTCTCAACTGGTTTACCTGGTTAAATAAAGGTGAAAAAAAAAATAATAAAAAAAAAACAAAAAAAAAACTTATTCCAAATTTTGTTTTGTTACAGCCTTAATTCAAAATGGATTACTCCATAATGACAAAGTGAAAACATGTTTTTAGAAATGTTTGCAAATGTATTGAAAATTAAATACAGAAATATCTAATTTACATAAGTATTCATACCCCTGAGTCAATGCCTTTGGCAGCGATTACAGCTGTGAGTGTTTCTGGGTAAGTCTCTAAGAGCTTTCCACACCTGGATTGGACATTCTTTGCCCATTGTACTTTTCAACATTCTTCAAGCTCTGTCAAATTGGTTGTTGATCATTGCTAGACAACCATTTTCAAGTCTTGCCATAGATTTCCAAGCAGATTTAAGTTAAAACTATAACTCAGCAACATTCACTGTCTTCTTGGTAAGCAACTCCAGTGTAGATTTGGCCTTGAGTATTAAGTTATTGTCCTGCTGAAAGGTGAATTTGTCTCCCAGTGTCTGGTGGAAAGCAGACTGAACCAGGTTTTCCTCTAGGATTTTGCCTGTGCTTAGCTCCATTCCATTTCTTATTTATCCTAAAAAACTCCCCAATCCTTAACAATTACAAGCATACCCATAACATGATTGTCACGGTTTCGGCCGAGGCTGCCTCTCTTCCTTGCTCGGGCAGGCTTCGGCGTTCGTCGTCTCCGGAATACTAGCTGCCACCGTTGCATGTTTCTATGTTCGTTTGCTTTTGTCTGATTGTTGTTACACCTGTTATCGTTTAGGGTCATTAGTGTCCTATAAGTTCTCGTTGTGTTTGTCAAGTGTTGTGTGTGTTTGTTTTACTGTCGTGCGGTTGGCTAGTACTTCTACTGTTTGCTCGGTTGAGCTGTACTCCATAGTGTTTGGAGTGTTTTGTCGCACCTGTGTAGTGCGCCCGTTTGTTTTCGCCTGCGTGCGGAGTTCTCGCCTCAGGGCATTTATTCGTGCTTGTGTTTTGTGCATCTACTAAAGTCTTTTGGACTAACGTTCTGCGTCCTGCGCCTGATTCCACCACCACACCCACCTACAGCTACACTGACAGAAACACACACCCGCTCGAATGGAATCAGCAGGAGCCGCAGCCGCACAGGAGACGTTGGAGGACAGAGTCCGGGAGCAGAATGACCAGATCCTGCGGATGGGGTCCGCCCTGCAGGAGGTGATCACCACCCTCCAACGCTGGGAGACCCGAGGGACACCCCCAACGCCATCTTCCCTGCCCTCACCATCGGCAAGTCAGCCCCTCCCGCTCCGGAACCCAGAGGAGTTCGACTCTCGCTCCCGAGGGCCTACGATGGGACCGCTGCCGGGTGTCAGGTCTTCCTTTTTCCAGGTGGAGCTTTACCTGGCCACCGTGCACCCGGCGCCCTCCGCCCTGATCTCCTGCCTTTCCGGCAAAGCGTTAGAGTGGGCCAACGCTGAGTGGAGGAGAATAGACGCTACTACCATCACGTACGCCGAGTTCTCCCGCCGCTTCAGGGCGGTGTTTGACCATCCCCCGGAGGGGAAAGCGGCGGGGGAGCGTCTGTGCTGCCTCCGGCAGGGGAGGAGGAGTGCCCAGGAGTTTGCGTTGGAATTCCGGACTCTAGCGGCGGATGCAGGGTGGAATGAGCGGGCCCTCATTGATCACTACCGCTGTAGTCTACGTGAGGACGTCCGTAGGGAGCTGGCCTGTCGGGACACCAGCCTCTCGTTCGACCAGTTAGTCGACATGTCCATCAGGCTGGATACCCTGCTAGCTACCCGCGGACGTCCCGAGGGGGTCCGTCCATTTCACCCTCCAGCGCCTCCGAGCCGTGCCCCATGGAGCTCGGGGCGCTGGCGCTAGAGAGAGGAGGGGTCGGAGTACGAGGGGGTCCATCTCCTGCACCAACTGTGGTCGGGGAGGACACACCGCGGCTAGGTGCTGGGGATGGCCTCCTCGGGGAGAAGACGACAGGCCCCGCACTGGGGAGCCCTTCCAGGTGAGTAGGCGCCCCACTCACCCAGAGCTCTCTGTTGCACACTTCTGTATACCTGTGCGTTTTCCACAGGTCGCACCTCATTCCCAGCATAAGGCGCTGGTAGATTCAGGCGCGGCTGGGAATTTTGTTGATAAGAGATTTTGTTTAGCCTTAGGGATTCCCCTTCTCCCTGTTGACGTCCCTTCCCGTTCATGCCCTAGATAGCCGTCCGTTGGGTGCGGGCTTGATCAGGGAGGTCACAGCGCCACTTAGGATGTGTACGCAGGGGGGTCATCAGGAGATGATCCAGCTATTTCTGATCGACTCGCCTGCGTATCCGGTGGTGCTGGGCATGCCCTGGTTGAGTACCCATAACTCGTCTATTTCGTGGCAGGAGAGGGCTCTGATGGAGTGGTCTGCCCAGTGTATGGGTCGATGTTTAGGCGTTTCCGTAGGGGCTACCTCGGTGGAGAGTCCAAACCAGGTGCCCGCATTGCACGTTCCCCCTGAGTATGGGGATTTGGCTATTGTGTTCAGTAAGTCGAGGGCGACGCAGTTGCCTCCCCATAGGCAGGGAGATTGTGCGATAGACCTCCAGGCAGGAGCTGCGCTCCCACGGAGCCATGTGTATCCTCTGTCTCAGGAGGAGAAGAGAGCTATGGAGACTTACATAGACGAATCTCTGAGACAAGGATACATACGGCCCTCCACTTCCCCTGCGTCCTCGAGTTTCTTTTTTGTGAAGAAAAAGGATGGTGGGTTACGCCCGTGCATTGATTACCGTGGTCTCAATCAGATCACGGTGAAGTACAGTTATCCACTCCCGCTGATTGCGACCATGACGGAGTCATTGCACGGGGCGCGTTTCTTCACTAAATTAGATCTCAGGAGCGCGTACAACTTGGTGCGCATTGGGGGGCGATGAATGGAAGACAGCCTTTAGTACCACCTCGGGCCATTACGAGTATCTTGTCATGCCATACGGGTTGATGAACGCTCCTTCAGTTTTCCAATCATTCGTGGATGAGATCTTCAGGGACATGCAGGGGCAGGGGGTGGTCGTGTACATAGATGACATTCTCGTGTACTCGCCTACCCGAGTCGAGCATGTGGCCCTGGTGTGCCGAAGTGTTGCGGAGGCTGTTGGAGCACGACCTGTATGTCAAGGCAGAGAAGTGTCTGTTTTTCCAGGAGTCGGTCTCCTTTTTGGGTTATCAGTTGTCTGCGTCAGGGGTGAAGATGGAGGTAGACCGGGTGTCAGCCGTGCGTAATTGGCAAACGCCAACCACTGTGAAGGAGGTGCAGCAGTTTTTGGGGTTTGCGAATTACTACCGGAGGTTTATCCGGGGTTTTGGACAGGTGGCAGCTCCCATAACGTTTCTTTTGAAGGGGGGTCCGGTGCGTCTGCAGTGGTCAGCCGAGGCGGACAGGGCGTTTGGGAGGCTGAAGGACCTGTTTACCTCGGCCCCGGTGCTGGCACATCCGGATCCCTCTTTACCATTTCAGGTAGAGGTGGATGCGTCAGAGGCCGGTATAGGAGCCGTGCTTTCGCAACGGTCCGGCGCGCCACCTAAACTCCGTCCCTGTGCCTTTTTTTCCAAGAAGCTCAGTCCGGCAGAGCGAAATTATGACGTAGGGGACAGGGAGCTGTTAGCCGTGGTACAGGCCCTAAAGGTGTGGAGGCACTGGCTTGAGGGGGCTCAACACTCTTTCCTCATTTTGACGGACCACCGTAACCTGGAGTACATCCGGGCAGCGAGGAGACTGAACCCTCGCCAGGCGAGGTGGAATATGTTTTTGACCCGGTTCATATTTAAGATCACGTACATCCCTGGGTCACAGAACGGTAAGGCAGACGCACTGTCTCGGCGGTATGACACAGAGGAGAGGTCCGTGGAGCCCACTCCCATACTGCCGGAGTCTTGTCTGGTGGCACCGGTAGTGTGGGAGGTCGATGCTGAACTCGAGCGGGCGTTACGCACCGACCCTAGTCCACCTCAATGCCCGGAGGGTCGGAAGTACGTTCCGCTCGAGGTTCGGGATCGATTGATCTATTGGGCTCACACGTCACCCTCCTCTGGACACCCTGGTATCGGCCGGACAGTGCACTGTCTTAGTGCCAAGTACTGGTGGCCCACGTTGGCGAGGGATGTGAGGGTTTATGTTTCCTCCTGCTCGGTGTGCGCCCAGTGTAAGGCGCCTAGACATCTGCCTAGGGGTAAGTTACTACCCCTGCCCGTTCCACAACGACCATGGTCTCACCTCTCGGTGGATTTCCTCACTGACCTTCCTCCTTCACAGGGGAATACCACTATACTGGTCGTTGTGGACCGGTTTTCTAAGGCCTGTTGTTTGCTCCCTATGCCGGGCCTTCCTACTGCCCTGCAAACCGCCGAAGCGCTATTCACCCTTGTGTTCCGGCACTACGGGGTACCCGAGGATATTGTGTCTGATCGAGGTCCCCAATTTACCTCCAGAGTCTGGAGAGCTTTTATGGAGCGGTTGGGGGTCTTGGTGAGCCTCACCTCGGGTTACCACCCGGAGAGTAATGGGCAGGTGGAACGTGTGAACCAGGATGTGGGTAGGTTTCTTAGAACATACTGCCAGGACCGGCCGGAGGAGTGGGCAGATGCGTTCCCTGGGCCAAAATGGCCCAGAATTCCCTACGCCATTCCTCCACTAACCTAACCCCTTTCCAATGTGTGTTAGGTTACCAGCCGGTTCTGGCACCTTGGCAGTAGAGCCAGATCGAGGCTCCTGCGGTGGATGAGTGGGTGCGGCGCTCGGAGGAGACATGGAACGCTGCACACGTCCACCTGCAGCGGGCCCTCCGTCGTCAAAAGGCGAGCGCCGATCTCCACCGCAGTGAGGGACCGGTGTACGCACCTGGTGATCGAGTCTGGCTCTCTACCAGAAACCTGCCCCTCCGCCTGCCCTGTCGGAAACTGGGTCGGCGGTTTGTAGGGCCATTTAAAGTCCTGAGAAGATTGAACGAGGTGTGTTACAAATTACAACTATCTGTTGAGTATAAAAGTATTAACCCCTCGTTCCATGTGTCTCTTCTCAGGCCGGTGGTAGCTGGCCCACTCCAAGAAAGTGAGATCAGGGAGACTCCTCCGCCCCCATTGGACATCGAGGGGGCACCGGCGTACTCCGTGCGGTCCATCTTGGATTCGAGACGTCGGATGGGGGTCTCCAATATCTAGTGGAGTGGGAGGGTACGGCCCGGAGGAACGGTGCTGGGTGCCGAGGAGAGACATTTTGGACCCGTCTCTCCTGACGGAATTCCATCGTGGGCACCCGACGCACCCTGCTCCGCGTCCTCCTGGTCGTCCCCGAGGCCGGAGTCGGCGCACGTCTGGAGCCGCGCGTCAAGGGGGGGGGTACTGTCACGGTTTCGGCCGAGGCTGCCTCTCTTCCTTGCTCGGGCAGGCTTCGGCGTTCGTCGTCTCCGGAATACTAGCTGCCACCATTGCATGTTTCTATGTTCGTTTGCTTTTGTCTGATTGTTGTTACACCTGTTATCGTTTAGGGTCATTAGTGTCCTATACGTTCTCGTTGTGTTTGTCAAGTGTTGTGTGTGTTTGTTTTACTGTCGTGCGGTTGGCTAGTACTTCTACTGTTTGCTCGGTTGAGCTGTTCTCCATAGTGTTTGGAGTGTTTTGTCGCACCTGTGTAGTGCGCCCGTTTGTTTTCGCCTGCGTGCGGAGTTCTCGCCTCAGGGCATTTATTCGTGCTTGTGTTTTGTGCATCTACTAAAGTCTTTTGGACTAACGTTCTGCGTCCTGCGCCTGATTCCACCACCACACCCACCTACAGCTACACTGACAATGATGCAGCCACCACTATGCTTGAAAATATGGAGAGTGGTACTATGTAATATGTTGTATAAACACCAAACATAACACTAAGTTCGGGACATAAAGTAAATTGCTTTACCACATTTTTTGCAGTTTTACTTTAGTACCTTGTTGCAAACAGAATGCATGTTTTGGAATATTTTTTTCTATACAGGCTTCCTTCTTTTCACTCTGTCAATTAGGTTAGTATTGTGGAGTAACTACAATGTTGTTGATCCATCCTCAGTTTTCTTTTATCACAGCCATTAAACGCTATTACGGTTTTAAAGTCACCATTGGCCTCATGGTGAAATCCCTGAGCGGTTTCCTTCCTCTCCTACAACTGAGTTAGGAAGGATGCCTGTATCTTTGTAGTGACTGGCTGTATTGATACATCATCCAAAGTGTAATTAATAACTTCACCATGCTCAAACGGATCTCCAATGTCTGCTTTTTTTTATTTGTACCCGTCTACCAATAGGTGCCCTTCTTTGTGAGGTATTGGAAAACCTCCCTGGTCTTTGTGGTTGAATCTGTGTTTGAAATTCACTGCTCGACTGAGGGACCTTACAGATAATTGTATGTGTGGGGTACACAGAGTGAGTCCATGCAAGTTATGTGACTTGTTAAGCACATTTTAACTCCTGAACTTATTTAGGCTTGCCATAAGAAAGGGGTTGAATACTTATTGACTCAAGACAATTCAGCTTTTCATTTTTAATTAATTTGTAAAAAGAATTACACTTTGTCATTATGGGGTATTGTGTGTAGGCGAGAGACAAAAAAATATGTATTTAATCTATTTTCAATTCAGGCTGTAACTCAACAACAACGTGGAGAAAGTAAAGGGGTGTGAATACTTTCTGAAGACAGTGTATAGTCAGCCGCGGGACGATTTCTTTCTTGAGCCGATGGTCAGGGAGCCGGAACATAATTACAATAATTAATATTTGACTAAAACATAATCATATCAAACTTTGCTTACATTTGTATACGATCACATATACAGTATCTCTCTATTATATGTGGGAATACTTTGGAGCAGATTTCCAAAATTAAAATCACTTGGAGCTGATTTGCTGTTGTTTTTATAGTCTGTAAAAAAAAAATTTGGGGGGGGGGATGGAATAAAATCACCCGCGGGCCACCGGTTGGGGAACCCTGCTCTACCGGTTCTAAGTAGCCTTTATGTAGCCTCTTTACCTGTTCTATGAAGCTGGCACTGCGGATGGCCTCATCCATGTGTTCCTGGTCTGAGCGCAGCACGCAACGGATGCTGTCCACCAGCTCCTGGACCTCAGGGGTCAGGCTGCAGTGGGCCGGCTGCTCTAGAAACCGTCTGACCAGCTGCTGGGTGTATCTGTAGCTCTGGTGGTCCACCATGGAGGAGGGCCGGGGCCGCCGCGGGCCTCTAACACCCCGCCGGAGAGTCACCGTCTGGGGCCGGGAGGACTGGGCGGACTGGGCGGACTGGGAAGTCTGGGTGGAAGCCTCGGTGGTCTGCGTGGCCGCTTCACAGCTTAACACTGAGGGAGAGAGGGGGTGGGAGAGAGGGGTTGGAGAGAGGGGTGGGAGAGAGGGGTTGGAGAGAGGGGTGGGAGAGAGGGGTGGGAGAGGGGGGGGGTGGAAGAGAGGGTGGGAGAGAGGGGGTTGGAGAGAGGGGTGGGAGAGAGGGGTGGGAGAGAGGTGGGAGAGAGGGGGGGGAGAGAGGGGGTGGGAGAGAGGGGTGAGGGGTGGGAGAGAGGGGTGGGAGAGAGGGGTTGGAGAGAGGGGTGGGAGAGAGGGGGGAGAGAGGGGTGGAAGAGAGGGGGGAGAGAGAGGGGTTGGAGAGAGAGGTAGGAGAGAGGGGTAGGAGAGAGGGGTAGGAGAGAGGGGTGGGAGAGAGGTGGGATGAAGAATGCAAAAACCTAAGAAAGAAATTGAGAAACCTATCCAACCAAAAACATAGAGACCCAGAAAACCTGAGTCTACGCCTTCACTATGGTGAATCACTAAAACAATACGGAAATACACTACGGAAAAAGAAGGAACAGCACGTCAGAAATCAGCTCAATGTAATTGAAGAATCCATAGAATCTAACCACTTCTGGGAAAATTTGATAAAAAGTGTGCATAAACCACTTCTTCAATCTTTTTGGCTCTATAACAAAGAAACAAAACAGCAAAAACATATACATGACCAATTACAAATCTTAGAATCATCTATTAAAGACTACCAGAACCCACTGGATTCTCCAATTACATTGAATGAACTACAGGACAAAATACAAACCCTCCAACCCAAAAAGGCCTGTGGTGTTGATGGTATCCTACATGAAATGATAAAATATACAGACCACAAATTCCAATTGGCTTTACTTAAACTCTTCAACATCATCCTCAGCTCTGGCATATTCCCCAATATTTGGAACCAAGGACTGATAACCCCAATCCACAAAAGTGGAGACAAATTTGACCCCAATAACTACCGTGGGATATGCGTCAACAGCAACCTTGAGAAAATCCTCTGCATTATCATTAACAGCAGACTTGTACACTGAGTAAATGTCAAATTGGCTTTTTACCAAATTACCGTACGACAGACCACGTAGTCACAAAGTCTTCTCATGCTTTGTTGATTTCAAAAAAGCTTTTGACTCAATTTGGCATGAGGGTCTGCTATACAAATGGATGGAAAGTGGTGTTGGGGGAAAAACATACAACATTATAAAATCTATTTACACAAACAACACAAGTGTGCGGTAAAAATTGGCAAAAAACACACATTTCTTTCCACACATTATATCAACAAATTGGTAAGGGCACTAGAACAGTCTGCAGCACCCGTCCTCACCCTACTAGAATCCAGTGGTGGAAAAAGTACTCAAAACTCATACTTGAGTAAAAGTAAAGATACCTTAATAGAAAATGACTCAAGTAAAAGTGAAAGTCACCAAGTAAAATACTACTTGAGTAAAAGTCTAAAAGTATTTGGTTTTAAACATACTTAAGTATCAAAAGTAAATGTAGTTGCTAAAATATACTTAGGTATCAAAAGTAAAAGTACAAGTATAAATAATTTAAAATTCCTTACATTATGCAAACCAGACAGCACAATTTTCTTTTTTATTTACGGATAGCCAGGGGCACGCTCCAACACTCAGACATCATTTACAGGTAGCCAGGGGCACGCTCCAACACTCAGACATCATTTACAGGTAGCCAGGGGCACGCTCCAACACTCAGACATCATTAAAAAACAAAGCATCTGTGTTTAGTGAGTCCGCCAGATCAGAGGCAGTAGGGATGACTAGGGATGTTCTACTGATAAGTGTGCGAATTGGACCATTTTCTGTCCTGCGAAGCATTCAAAATGTAAACATTACTTTTGGGTGTCAGGGAAAATGTAAGGAGTAAAAAGTACCTAATTTTCTTTAGGAATGTAGTGAAGTAAAGGTAAAAGTTGTCAAAAATGTAAATAGTAAAGTACAGATACCCCAAAAAACTACTTAAGTAGTACTTTAAAGTATTTCTACTTAAGTACTTTACACCACTGCTGCTAGAATCTGAAGTCAAATGGCTACTGTTTGCTGATGATCTGGTGCTTCTGTCCACAACCAAGGAGGGCCTACAGCAGCATCTAGATCTTCTGCACAGATTCTGTCAGACCTGGGCCCTGACAGTAAATCTCAGTAAGACAAAAATAATGGTGTTAAAAAAAAAGGTCCAGTTGCCAGGACCACAAATACAAATTCCATCTAGACACCGTTGCCCTAGAGCACACAAAAACTATACATACCTCGGCCTAAACATCAGCGCCACAGGTAACTTCCACAAAGCTGTGAACGATCTGACAGACAAGGCAAGAAGGGCCTTCTATGCCATCAAAAGGAACATAAAATTTGACATACCAATTAGGATCTGGCTAAAAATACTTGAATCAGTTATAGAACCCCATTGCCCTTTATGGTTGTGAGGTCTGGGGTCCGCTCACCAACCAATAATTCACAAAATGGGACAAATACCAAATTGAGACTCTGCATGCAGAATTCTGCAAAAATATTTTCTGTGTGTAACACAAAAAAAAAAATACTGCATGCGGAGCAGAATTAGGCCGATACCTGATAATGATCAAAATCCAGAAAAGAGCCGTCAAATTCTACAACCACCTAAAAGGAAGCGATTCCCAAACCTTCCATAACAAAGTCATCACCTACAGAGAGATGAACCTGGAGAAGAGCCCCCTAAGCAAGCTGGTCCTGGGGCTCTGTCCACAAACACAAACAGACCCCCCCAGGACAGCAACACAATTAGACCCAACCAAATCATGAGAAAACAAAAATATAATTACTTGACACATTGGAAAGAATTAACTAAAAAACGGAGCAAACTAGAATGCTATTTAGCCCTAAACAGAGAGTACACAGTGGCAGAATACCTGACCACTGTGACTGACCCAAAATGAAGGAAAGCTTTGACTATGTACAGACTCAGTGAGCATTGCCTTGCTACTGAGAAAGGCCACCGTAGGCAGAGGTGGAAACTGAGCTGCACTTCCTAACCTCCTGCCAAATGTATGACACATATTTCCCTCAGATTACACAGACCCACAAAGAATTAGAAAACAAATCAAATGTTGATAAACTCCCATATCTATTGGGTGAAATATCACAGTGTGCAATCACAGCAAAATGTGTGACCTGTTGCCACAAGAAAAGGGCAACCAGTGAAAAAAAAACACCATCGTAAATACAACCCATATTTATGTTTATTTTCCCTTTTGTACTTTAACTATTTGCCCATCGTTACAACACTGTATATCTACATAATATGACATTTGAAATGTCTCTATTATTTTGGAACTTGTGTGTGTAATATTTACTGTTAACTTTTTATTGTTTATTTCACTTTAGAGAGGGGTGGGGGAGAGGGGTGGGGGAGAGGGGTGGGAGAGAGGGGTGGGAGAGAGGGGTAGGAGAGGGGGTGGAAGAGAGGGGTAGGAGAGGGGTGGGAGAGAGGGGTAGGAGAGGGGTGGGAGAGAGGGGTAGGAGAGGGGTGGGAGAGAGGGGTAGGAGAGGGGGTGGGAGAGAGGGGTGGGGGGAGGGGGTGAGAGAGAGGTGTGGGGGAGGGGGGAGAGAGAGGGGTGGGGGGAGGGGGAGAGAGGGGTGGTGAGAGAGGGGTGGGAGAGAGGGATGGGAGAGAGGGGTGACAGTGAGGGGTGGGAGAGAGGGGTGACAGTGAGGGGTGGGAGAGAGGTGAGAGAGAGGTGAGAGAGAGGGGTGGGATAGAGGGGGTGAGCGAGAGGGGTGAGAGGGGGTGGGAGAGAGGGGTGAGAGAGGGGGTGAGAGAGGGATGATAGAGGGGGTGGGAGAGGGGTGGGAGAGGGGTGGGAGAGGGGTGAGAGAGGGGTTAGAGAGGGGTGGGAGAGAGGGGTGAGAGAGGTGAGAGAGAGGTGTGAGAGGGGTGAGAGAGAGGGGTGAGAGGGGTGAGAGAGAGGGGGGAGAGAGAGGGGTGAGATAGGGGTGAGAGAGGGGTGGGAGAGAGAGGTGAGAGAGGGTGAGAGAGGGGTGGGAGAGAGGGGGTGAGAGAGGGTGTGAGAGAGGTGAGAGAGAGGTGAGAGAGAGGTGGGAGAGAGGGGGGAGAGAGAGGGGTTGAAGAGAGGGGTGAGAGAGAGGTGGGAGAGAGGGGGGAGAGAGAGGGGTTGAAGAGAGGGGTGAGAGAGCGGTGGGAGAGAGGAGAGAGAGGGGTGAGAGAGGGGTTGAAGAGAGAGGTGTCTGTAGACCTGAATGCAGTGGGACATCTGTTGGAAGCGTTAGTAAACTGTGCTTTACAGTTTAGCAAACGACAGTTCTGCTGCCACTGAGGAAGGTCACACACACACACTCACACACTTCCAGGGATCCTAATGTGTCTTGCTGACAGATTAACTGATGACAGACAGACTGTTCCAGAACTATACAGTTTATTTGATCCTCTTTTACCATTGGCAGCCAGCTCCAGCAGTGTCACTCTATGGCTGTTGGAGCCGCTGTGTGTGTGTGTCTGTGTGTGCGTACCTGTGTGTGTGTGTGACCCGGTCTCACCTTTGGCAGCCAGGTCCAGTAGTACAGGGTCACTGTTAGAGCGTCTAAGCCTCTGGCGCTGAGACCTCCTAATGGGGGGCACTGGAGCGCCCTGGTCCTGGGGAGGTCTGGCCTGGCGCAGGGGGGGTGAGGGTGGAGATTGGGGAGATGGGTATGATTGGGGAGACGGGGGCACTGGAACAATCGTCGTCTGGGGACCAGCATCTGAAAACACAGGAACAATAAAGACAATTAGGAGATGAGGGGTAGAGGGAAAGGGGGCAGAGGGGGAGAAGGGGAGAGGGGGAGAAGGTTAGAGGGAGAGGGAGAGGGAGGGGGGTAAAGAGGGAGAGGGGTAAAGAGGGAGAGGGAGGGGGAGAGAGGGAGAAGGGTAGAGGGAGAGGGGGAGAGGGAGGAGGGAGAGGGGGAGAGGGAGGGGGGAGAGAGGGAGAAGGGTAGAGGGAGAGGGAGGGGGGAGAAGGGGAGAGGGAGAGGGGGAGAGGGGGAGACGGGGAGAAGGGTAGAGAGAGAGGGGGGGAGAAGGGTAGAGGGAGAGGGGGAGAGGGTAGAGGGAGAGGGGTAGAGGAAAAGGGGGAGAGGGAAAGGGGGAGAGGGAGGGGGAGAAGGGTAGAGGGAGAGGGGGAGAGAGGGAGAGGGAGGGGAGAGAGGGAGAGATGGAGAAGGGTAGAGGGAGAGGGGGGGAGAGGGGAGAGAGGTAGAGGGGAAGAGGGAGAAAGGTAGAGGGGTTTACTTTTTTCATTGAAATGACGTGGAAACAACGTTGATTATCCTACCTCTAACAGAAGTGAATGGAACACATGAGACTGAAATAAATGTTATTTTAATACATTGATGACATAATTGTCAGTGGGAGAATCTATCTGTGACGACCGGGCAAGGTTATGTCCCTTTCATCTGACTGGGATATTTATAGCAGTACTTTCACTGTAACTATAGCAGTACACTGGGATTCAGTAACTATAGCAGTACACTGGGATACAGTAACTATAGCAGTACACTGGGATACAGTAACTATAGCAGTACACTGGGATACAGTAACTATAGCAGTACTCTGGGATACAGTAACTATAGCAGTACACTGGGATACAGTAACTATAGCAGTACACTGGGATACAGTAACTATAGCAGTACACTGGGATACAGTAACTATAGCAGTACACTGGGATACAGTAACTATAGCAGTACTCTGGGATACAGTAACTATAGCAGTACACTGGGATACAGTAACTATAGCAGTACACTGGGATACAGTAACTATAGCAGTACACTGGGATACAGTAACTATAGCAGTACACTGGGATACAGTAACTATAGCAGTACACTGGGATACAGTAACTATAGCAGTACACTGGGATACAGTAACAATAGCAGTACACTGGGATACAGTAACTATAGCAGTACACTGGGATACAGTAACTATAGCAGTACACTGGGATACAGTAACTATAGCAGTACACTGGGATACAGTAACTATAGCAGTACACTGGGATACAGTAACTATAGCAGTACACAGGGATACAGTAACTATAGCAGTACACTGGGATACAGTAACAATAGCAGTACACTGGGATACAATAACTACAGCAATACTTTCACTAGGATAACTATAGACCTCCAACCAGGACTTTCTGCAGGATATGGTCTGGGTCTGGGGAATACTTTGTCAACACATACACACATACACAAACACACACACACACACAAACAAACACACACATGGCTTTCCCAAGGCTTTTTTCATGATTAAACATTTATTTATTATTGTGAAGATATGAGAGATTCACGATTTTTCCCATCAAGGTTTGGATAGGCCCAAATGTCCTCCATTGAGAGTTTCGCATACAGAGAGCTGAAACCTGCCATAAAAAGCCTGTCATGTATAGGCCAAGCATGTCTTAGCTCCTGAGTGGCGCAGTGGTCTAAGGCACTGCATCGCAGTGCAAACTGTGCCACTAGAGATCCTGGTTCGAATCCAGGCTCTGTCGCAGCCGGCCGCGACCGGGAGACCCATGGGGCGGCGCACAATTGGCCCAGCGTCGTCCAGGGTAGGGTAGGGGAGGGAATGGCTGGCAGGGATGTAGCTCAGTTGATAGAGCATGGCGTTTGCAACGCCAGGGTTGTGGGTTCGATTCCCACGGGGGGGCAAGTATAAAGAAATATATATATGTATTCACTAACTGTAAGTCGCTCTGGATAAGAGCGTCTGCTAAATAATGTAAATGTAAATGTCTTGGTGTATGTCTGTTTGTGTGTAATTCTATGGAGTGACCTACCTCTAACAGAAGTACCCTCCTCCGAGCGGTCACTCAACTCCTCCGTCAAATCAGTCAGATCTGTCATGGCAACCTGAATCTCTGTCTCCTAGACAGAAACACACAGTAGAGATAGCAGGGGTCATGTTCAGGGATGTAGAGATATTAATGATAGCGATGTACATTATACATCTATTCATTACCTTTATTCATTCATTTATCTGATCATCACTATTGTTATTGGCATTAAATAATGGGTAACAATTTATTTGAAAGGTACCTACACCAGGACTTTATAGCACATTCATAACCCATACATAATCCATTCATAACCCATACATAACCCATTCATAATCCATACATAGCACATTTACAGTGCATTCGGAAAGTATTCAGCCCCCTTTACTTTTTCCACATTTTGTTACGTTACAGCCTTATTCTAAAATTGATTAAATATATAAATAATCTAATCAATCTACACACAATACCCCATAATGACAAAATGAAAACAGGTTTTTTGAATTTTTAGCAAATTTATAAAAATAAAAAAAAAACAGAAATACCCTTTGCTATGAGACTTGAAATTGAGCTCAGGTGCATCCTGTTTCCATTGATCATCCTTGAGATGTTTCTACAACTTGATTGGAGTCCACCTGTGGTAAATTAAATTGATTGGACATGATTTCGAAAAGCACACACCTGTCTATATAAGGTCCCACAGTTGACAGTGCATGTCAGAGCAAAAACCAAGCCAAGAGGTCGAAGGAATTGTCCGTAGAGCTCTGAGACATGATTGTGTCAAGGCACAGATCTGGTGAAAGGTACCAATATTATGCAGCATTGAAGGTCCCCAAGAACACAGTGGCCTCCATCATTCTTAAATGGAAGAAGTTTAGAACCACCAAGACTCTTTCTAGAGCTGGCCACCTGGCCAAACTTAGCAATCGAGAGAGAAGGGCCTTGGTCAGGGAGGTGACCAAGAATTGTGGTGGATATTATAAAATAAGGATCTGCTGGAGTCCAAGTCAAACCAAGATTCTTTATTTCTGAGCTCAGAGAGAATAACAGAGTTACACAGCGCAGTGTAGAGTCTGAATTCCGAAGCATTGGGTGATAAGCACATATCTTTATAGTTTCCTGTTCTTGGGCGGGACTCTCAGTTCTCCTTTTATCTATACAAGGACACAGGCGCAAACTGGTTTGCAACACAGGATGATCCTCCCAAGAACAGGAGATTATAATAGGACAGTTTCACACAGTTTCACAAGGTTAGTCACATACAATTAACATGTCCCATAACACTCCTCCCTTTTGTTAATCAATTTTAAATTTAGCAAGCATCTAAAGGCAAAATATCCTGTAGACCACCAATTCTTCCTTGAAAGTCTTCTCCGAGTTTAAAACCTTTAACCCTTTCCTCACACCATATAGAGTTCTAACTTACCAGTTTCTGCTGATGACTAGGTTCTACAGTGCAAGTTAGTCAGAAGCTCTGAGGAGGTACTTCCCCTAAGCATATTTATACTTTCACTACGGGTTACACAAAGATAGCCAAGTGCATCCTTTCTCAGCAAAGTGTTTGCTCCCAGATTGCGGCTGCTTAGGCAAGAACACCTGGCAACCACAGAGTCTGGGCGTTCAACCAATATTCCGATGGTCACTCTGACAGAGCTCCAGAGTTCCTCTGTAGAGATGGGAGAATCTTCCAGAAGGACAACCATCTCTGCAGCAATTCACCAATCAGGCCTTCATGGTAGAGTGGCCAGACGGAAGCCACTCCTCAGTAAAAGGCACATGACAGCCCGCTTGGAATTTGCCAAAAGGCACCTAAAGACTCTCAGACCATGAGAAACAAGATTCTCTGGTCTGATGAAACCAAGATTTAACTTTTTGGCCTGAATGCCAAGCGTCACGTCAGGAGGAAACCTGGCACCATCCCTACGGTGAAGCATGGTGGTGGCAGCATCATGCTGCGGGGATGTTTTTCAGCGGCAGGGACTGGGAGACTAGTCAGGATTGAAGGAAAGATGAACAGAGCAAAGTACAGAGAGATCCTTGATAAAAACCTGCTCCGGAGCGCTCAGGATTTCAGACAGAGGCGAAGGTTCACCTTCCAACAGGACAATGACCCTAAGCACACAGCCAAGACAACGCAGGAGTCGCTTCGGGACAAGTCTCTGAATGTCCTTGAGTGGCCCAGAAAGATCCCGGACTTGAACCTGATCAAACATCTCTGGAGAGACATGAATATAGCTGTGCAGCGACGCTCCCCATCCAACCTGACAGAGCTTGAGAGGATCTGCAGAGAAGAATGGGAGAAACTCCCCAAATACAGATGTGCCAAGCTTGTAGCAACATACCCAAGAAGACTCGAAGCTGTAATCGTTGCCAAAGGAGCTTCAACAAAGTACTGAGTAAAGGGTCTGAATACTTATGTAAATGTGATATTTCTAAAAACCAGTTTTTGCTTTGTCATTATGGGGTATTGTGTGTAGATTGATGAGGGGAATATATATATATATATTTTTTTTTGAATAAGGCTGTAAAGTAACAAAATGTGGAAAAAGTCAAGGGGTCTGAATACTTTCTGAATGCACTGTATAAGCTGTGCCTGAACGTTGTGTGTACCTGTGTTGCGGTGGCGAGGGCAGAGCCTCCTGTAACGGCCTCGTATGGAGGGGGAGGGTCAAGAGGACAGAACACCTCCACTCCTTTAATCCTGGCTGCATAGACAGGAGGCAGAGGTATCACACTGTCCCCAAACATCCTGCGAGCCAGGCGGGGTGTGTAGGAGTAGAAGGTTGAGAAGTAGGAGGGGGGAGGGGCAGGGGGAACAAACTCATCTGGGTCAGGGACAATAGTTGGCTGCTCCCCTTCCTCTGTGATTGGCCTGGGGTCATCCTTTCAGAAAGTGGGAGGAGAAGGAAAAGAGATGACGACAGAAGAAGTCACTTATTGAGATGCATCTTTAGTGTTGACAAACAAAACAATCACTAATTGGCTATACAGGAGATTCTTCTGCTATGTGATGCAGATTCTGCAGATTCTAATCTACATGATTGGTTGAGCCTGGAGCTCTGAGGCCCTGTGATTGGTTATGATGAGGTATTGTAGCCTTACCATACATGGCCGTCGTGTGGTGAAGATCTGTAGGTATCGCAGAGCAGCAGCCACCAGACATACTGCAGTGGTCAGAGCATTCAGGACACACAGAGCAAACATAACCTTCTGGAAACAGACAGACAGGAGGCAGAGTTAGCCAGAACCACCCACAACCACCCAGAACCACCAAGAACCATCTTATCTCCCTATTTCATTATACATCTATTATATATCCCATCCCATCTTTTTACGCTGCTGCTACTCTGTTAATTATTTATGCATAGTCACTTTAACTCTACCCACATGTACATATTACTTCAACTACCTCAACTAGCCGGTGCCCCCGCACATTGACTCTGCACCGGTACACCCCTGTATATATAGCCTCCCTACTGTTATTTTATTTTACTTCTGCTCTTTTTTTCCTCAACACTTTTTTGTTGTTGTTGTTTTATTTTACTTTTTTATTAAAGAATAAATGCATTGTTGGTTAAGGGCTTGTGAGTAAGCATTTCACAGTAATGTCTACACCTGTTGTATTCGGCGCATGTGGCAAATAACATTTGATTTGATTTGATTTGATTTGATATCGTGTAATATGATGACAATGAACACACATTCTCTCTCACACACAGGCACGCATGAACACACACACACACACACACACACACACACACACACACACACACACACACACACACCTTGAGCAGGACCCTCACGGTGCTACAGGAGTGTCCAGGGTAGAGTCTGAGTAGTTTCTCCTCAGGACACTTGGCAGTGGGGATCTGAGGACAACAGTTACACACGTCTCCCGCCTCGCTCTGAAACACACAACACACACCATTAGACACACACACACACACACACACACACACACACCAGATACATGGCCGTTAGACTCACTCTGAAACACACAACAGAACAGGAAGAAGAAATGTCAAGACTACACAGACTGTGCCTCATCGCAACCTATTCTAAGATTGTCAAGACTTTCAACCAGAAAAAATGAAGGAAGGAAGGAAGGAAGGAAGGAAGGAGGCAGAGAAAGAGGGCAAGGAGGGAAACTGGTAGGAGAGAGACACATCGACAGAGTGAGAGATATTTCACCTTCAGGCGTCTACATTTTTATCACTCTCTCTCTCCCTCCTCCACATCCCTCTCCCCCTCCCTCCTCCCCATCCCTCTCCCCCTCCCTCCTCCCCATCCCCCTCTCTCTCTCTCTCTCCCTCCTCCCCATCCCTCTCTCCCCCTCCTCCACATCCCTCTCTCTCTCTCTCCCTCCTCCACATCCTCTCTCTCTCTCTCCCTCCTCCCCACCTCTCTCTCTCTCCCTCCTCCCATCCCTCTCTCTCTCTCTCTCTCTCTCTCTCTCTCCCTCCTCCCCATCCCCTCTCTCTCTCTCTCTCCCTCCTCCCCATCCATCTCCCCCTCTTCTCTCCCTCCTCCCTCCTCCCTCCCCACACCCTCTCTCTCTCCCTCCTCCCATCCCTCTCTCTCTCTCTCTCTCTCCCTCCTCCCCACACCTCTCTCTCTCTCCCTCCTCCCATCCCCCCCTCTCTCTCTCCTCTCCCTCCTCCCCATCCCTCTCTCTCTCTCTCTCCCTCCTCCCATCCCTCTCTCTCTCTCTCCCCTCCTCCCCATCCCTCTCTCTCTCTCTCTCCCTCCTCCCCATCCATCTCCCCCTCTCTCTCTCCTCCTCCCTCCTCTCTCTCTCCCTCTCCCCATCCATCTCCCTCTCTCTCCCTCTCCTCCTCTCTCTCTCTCTCTCTCTCTCTCTCTCTCTCTCTCTCTCTCTCTCTCTCTCTCTCTCTCTCTCTCTCTCTCTCTCTCTCTCTCTCTCTCTCTCTCTCTCTCTCTCTCTCTCTCTCTCTCTCTCTCTCTCTCTCTCTCTCTCTCTCTCTCTCTCTCTCTCTCTCTCTCTCTCTCTCTCTCTCTCTCTCTCTCTCTCTCTCTCTCTCTCCCTCCCTCCTCCTCTAGGGCAGTTAAAATTACACCAGATTAGAGGAGCAGATGGTCTGGACGGGAGACTCTATTACTCACCCTGCGAGAGGGGAGACTAGGGCAAACCACTGCACCACAGGGGGCACCATAAACCCACCATACCATACCCTGCCCTGCCCTCACCTCTTATCTCATCTCAGCCTCACATTACAGGGTGTGTGTGTGTGTGCATGTGTGTTTGTGTTTGTGAAATGTGTATGTGTGTGTGCATCTGCCCGCGTGTGTCGATGCCCAGATCTCAGCACCAGTCTGACCCAATACACAGCTTGTGTTCAATAAGGTTTTGGGGCAGGAGGAGTTTCAGCAGGTCTAACATCTGAGCTCCTGTCTAGCTGGCTAGGCTAATAAACTGTGCTATGTTGATATCACTGGAACTGGAACCAGCCCTGGTTTGAGTTCCAAATGGAACCTTATTCTCTATATAGGGCATTAATTTTGACCAGGGCTCTGGTCAAAAGTAGTGCACTATGTAGGGAATAGGGTGCTATTTGGGACGCAGGCCTGGTCTCTGTGTGGGTCTGGTTGGACTAATGAAGTGATGGATGGTGTGAGGATGTAGAGAGGTGACATTGATGAGGTAGATACCTCTGGTAGAGAGGAAGCAGAGGAAGAGAGACATCCGCTAACACCAGTTCAAGATGCTAACAAGGGTGTGTGTGTGTGTGTGTGTGTGTATGTGTGTGTCTCACCAGTTGGCAGTTAGTCATGGTGGAGACCAGCTGAGCCCCCTGGCAGCAGAGGATGAAGCCAGCTAGGTTGAGGAGAACGCACACCACCGACAGCAACACAAACAGATTCACCTGGGAGAGGGAGAGGAGAGAGAGAGGAAGGAGGGAGAGGAGGGAGAGGAGAGAGAGGGAGAGGAGGGGAAGGAGGGAGAGGGGAAGGAGGGAGAGGGGAGAGAGGGGAAGGAGGGAGAGGAGAGAGAGGGAGAGGAGGGGAAGGAGGGAGAGGGGAAGGAGGGAGAGGAGAGAGGGGAAGGAGGGAGAGGAGAGAGAGGGGGAGGAGGGAGAGGAGAGAGAGGGGAAGGAGGGAGAGGAGAGAGAGGGGAAGGAGGGAGAGGAGAGAGGGGAAGGAGGGAGAGGAGAGAGAGGGAGAGGAGGGGAAGGAGGGAGAGGGGAAGGAGGGAGAGGAGAGAGGGGAAGGAGGGAGAGGAGAGAGAGGGGGAGGAGGGAGAGGAGAGAGAGGGGAAGGAGGGAGAGGAGAGAGAGGGGAAGGAGGGAGAGGAGAGAGAGGGAGAGGAGGGGAAGGAGGGAGAGGGGAAGGAGGGAGAGGAGAGAGAGGAGAAGGAGGGAGAGGAGAGAGAGGGGAAGGAGGGAGAGGAGAGAGAGGGGAAGGAGGGAGAGGAGAGAGATGGGAAGGAGGGAGAGGAGAGAGAGGGGAAGGAGGGAGAGGAGAGAGAGGGGAAGGAGGGAGAGGAGAGAGAGGGAGAGGAGGGAGAGGAGAGAGAGGGAGAGGAGGGAGAGGAGAGAGAGGGGAAGGAGGGAGAGGAGAGAGAGGGGAAGGAGGGAGGAGAGAGAGGGAGAGGAGGAAGAGGAGAGAGAGGGGAAGGAGGGAGAGGAGAGAGAGGGGAAGGAGGGAGAGGAGAGAGGGAGAGGAGGGAGAGGAGGGAGAGGAGAGAGAGGGAGAGGAGGGAGAGGAGAGCGAGGAGAGAGAGGGGAAGGAGGGAGAGGAGAGGAGGGAGAAGAGAGAGAGGGGAAGGAGGGAGAGGAGAGAGAGAGGGGAAGGAGGGAGAGGAGAGAGAGGGGAAGAGAGGGAGAGGAGAGAGAGAGAGAGGAGAGAGAGAGAGGGAGAGGGAGAGGAGAGAGAGGGGAAGGAGAGAGGAGAGAGAGAGGGGAAGGAGGGAGAGGAGAGGAGGGAGAGAGAGAGAGAGGGGGAAGGAGGGAGAGGAGAGAGAGGGAGAGGAGAGAGAGGGGAAGGAGGGAGAGGAGAGAGAGGGAGAGGAGGGAGAGGAGAGAGAGGGGGATGAGGGAGTGGAGAGAGAGAGGAAGGAGGGAGAGGAGAGAGAGGGAGAGGAGAGAGAGGGGGATGAGGGAGTGGAGAGAGAGGGGAAGGAGGGAGAGGAGAGAGAGGGGAAGGAGGGAGACGAGAGAAGAGAGGGGAAGGAGGGAGAGGAGAGAGGGGAAGGAGGGAGAGGAGAGAGAGGGGGATGAGGGAGAGGAGGGAGAGGGAGAGGAGGGAGAGGAGAGAGAGGGGAAGGAGGGAGAGGAGAGAGAGGGGAAGGAGGGAGAGGAGAGAGAGGGAGAGGAGGAGGAGGAGGGGAGGAGAGAGAGGGGGAGGAGAGGGAGGGGGGGAGGAGAGGGAGGGGGAGAGAAAGGGAGGAGGGGAAGAGGAAGATGTTGAAATGTTTGTTTGCCAAATCACACAGCCCAATAATACTGTTACCACAGAAACAGTGACATTTCAAAACCAAATCCCCATTGCCTAAACCACACCCCCATTACCTAAACCACACCCAAATGACATAAACCACACCTCCATTACATAAACCACACCCCATTACCTAAACCAAACCCCCATTACCTAAACCAAACCCCCATTACCTAAACCACACCCCCATTACCTAAACCACACCCCCATTACCTAAACCACACCCCCATTACCTAAACAAAATAAAGAGTGGGAGGGAAAACTAGAAACATCTGTTTATGACTAGAAACACTGTAATTCTGCCTGTGGGTTGAACGAGAGAAAATGAGAGATGAATACCAGCTTGTTGATAGCTGACATCGTGGCTAATTTAACAACACAGCTATTAGACTGACATGATGGGACTGTTATACAGTTGAAGTCGGAAGTTTACATACACTTAGGTTGGAATCATTAAAACTCGTTTTTCAACCACTCCACAAATTTCTTGTCGGTTAGGACATCTACTTTGTGCATGACACAAGTAATTTTTCCAACAATTGTTTACAGACAGATTATTTCACTTCTAATTCACTGTATCACAATTTCAGTGGGTCAGAAGTTTACATACACTAAGTTGACTGTGCCTTTAAACAGCTTGGAAAATTCCAGAAAATTATGTCATGGCTTTAGAAGCTTCTGATAGGCTAATTGACATCATTTGAGTCAATTGGAGGTGTACCTGTGGATGTATTTCAAGCCCTACCTTCAAACTCAGTGCCTCTTTGCTTGACATCATTGTAAAATCAAAAGAAATCAGCCAAGACCTCAGAAAACAAATTGTAGACCTTCACAAGTCTGGTTCATCCTTGGGAGCAATTACCAAACGCCTGAAGGTACTACGTTCATCTGTACAAACAATAGTTAGCAAGTATAAACACCATGGGACCACGCAGCCGTCATACCGCTCAGGAAGGAGACGCGTTCTGTCTCCTAGAGATGAACGTACTTTGGTGCGAAAAGTGCAAATCAATCTCAGAACAACAGCAAAGGACATTGTGAAGATGCTAGAGGAAACAGGTACAAAAGTATCTATATCCACAGTAAAACGAGTCCTATATCAACATAACCTGAAAGGCCGCTCAGCAAGGAAGAAGCCACTGCTCCAAAACCGCCATAAAAAAGCCAGACTACGGTTTGCAACTGCACATGGGGACAAAGATTGTACTTTTTTGAGAAATGTCCTCTGGTCTGATGAAACAAAAATAGAACTGTTTGGTCATAATGACCGTCGTTATGTTTGGAGGAAAAAGGGGGACACTTGCCAGCCGAAGAACACCATCTCAACCGTGAAGCACCGGGGTGGCAGCATCATACTGTGGGGGTGCTTTGCTGCAGGAGGGACTGGTGCACTTCACTAAATAGATGGCATCATGAGAAAGGAAAATGATGTGGCTATATTGAAGCAACATCTCAAGACATCAGTCAGGAAGTTAAAGCTTGGTCGCAAATGGGTCTTCCAAATGGACAATGACCCCAAGCATACTTCCAAAGTTGTGGCAAAATGGCTTAAGGACAACAAAGTCAAGGTATTGGTGTGGCCATCACAAAGCCCTGACCTCAAGCCTATAGAACATTTGTGGGCAGAACTGAAAAAGCATGTGCGAGCAAGGAGGCCTACAAACCTGACTCAGTTACACCAGCTCTGTCAGGAGGAATGGGCCAAAATTCACCCAACTTATTGTGGGAAGCTTGTGGAAGGCTACATGAAACGTTTGACCCAAGTTAAACAATTTAAAGGCAATGCTACCAAATACTAATGGAGTGTCTGTAAACTTCTGACCCACTGAGAATGTGATGAAATAAATAAAAGCTTAAATAAATAATTCTATTATTCTGACATTTCACATTCTTAAAATAAAGTGGTGATCCTAACTGACCTAAAACAGGGAATTTTTACTTGGATTAAATGTCAGGAATTGTGAAAAACTGAGTTTAAATGTATTTGGCTAAGGTGTATGTAAACTTACGACTTCAACTGTATATGCCATTTAGCAGACTAACTTTTTCAAACAGAAATTTGCATCCTGTAGCACTAACTCCAAAAAGTTTTGGGACACTGTAAAGTCCATGGAGAATAAGAGCACCTCCTCCCAGCTGCCCACTGCACTGAGGCTAGGAAACACTATCACCACCGATAAATCTACAATAATCGAGAATTTCAACAAGCATTTTGCTACGGCTGGCCATGCTTTCCACCTGGCTACCACTACCCCGGCCACCAGCTCTGCACCCTCCGCTGCAACTTGCCCATGTCCCCCCCCGCTTCTCCTTCACACAAATTCAGACAGCTGATGTTCTGAATGAGCTGCAAAATCTGGACCCCTACAAATTATCTGGGCTAGACAATCTGGACCCTTTCTTTCTAAAACTAACCGCCGAAATTGTCGCAACCCCTTTTACTAGCCTGTTCAACCTCTCTTTCGTAACGTCTGAGATCCCCAGAGATTGGAAAGCTGCCGCGGTCATCCCCCTCTTCAAAGGGGGTGACACTCTAGATCCAAACTCTTACAGACCTATATCCATCCTGCCCTGCCTTTCGAAAGTTTTTGAAAGCCAAGTTAACAAACAGATCACCGACCATTTCGAATCCCACCGTACCTTCTCCGCTATGCAATCCGGTTTCCGAGCTGGTCATGGGTGCACCTCAGCCACGCTCAAGGTCCTAAACGATATTATAACCGCGATCGATAATAGACAGTACTGTGCAGCCGTCTTCATCAACCTGGCCAAGGCTTTCGACTCTGTCAACCACCGCATTCTTATTGGCAGACTAAATAACCTTGGTTTCTCAAATGACTGCCTCGCCTGGTTCACCAACTACTTCTCAGATAGAGTTCAATGTGTCAAATCGGAAGGCCTGTCGCTCTTGCTGTTGGTGACTCTCAGCCCCATATACTACCCACCACTGTGACCTGTACGCTCTTGTTGGCTGGTCCTCACTACATATTCGTCGCCAAACCCACTGGCTCCAGGCCAACTATAAATCACTGCTAGGCAAATCCCCGCCTTATCTTAGCTCATTGGTCACCATAGCAACACCCACCCGTAGTATGCGCTCCAGCAGGTATATCTCACTGGTCATCCCCAAAGCCAACACCTCCTTTGGCCGCCATTCCTTCCAGTTCTCTGCTGCCAATGACTGGAATGAATTGCAAAAATCTCTGAAGCTGGAGACTCTTATCTCCCTCACTAACTTTAAGCATCAGTTGTCAGAGCACCTTACCGATCACTGCACCTGTCCAGAGCCCATCTGAAATTAGCCCACCCAACTACCTCATCCCCATATTGTTATTTATTTTGCTCATTTGCACCCCAGTATCTCTATTTGCACATCTATCATTCCAGTGTTAATACTAATTGTAATTATTTTGCACTATAGCCTATTTATTGCCTTACCTCCATAACTTGCTACATTTGCACACACTGTATATAGATATTTTCTGTTGTATTTTTGACTTTATGTTTTGTTTTACCCCATATGTAACTCTGTGTTGTTGTTGTTTTTATCACACGGCTTTGCTTTATCTTGGCCAGGTCGCAGTTGTAAATGAGAACTTGTTCTCAACTGGCTTACCTGGTTAAATAAAGGTGAAATAAAAAAATTAAAAAATGCGTGCATACATTTTACGTATGTGTGGTCCCGGGAACCGAACCCACTACCCTGGCATTACAAGAGTCATGCTCTAGCAACTGTGTGGACGACTGGACGTGATTCAGAACCTCCAAGGCTATGTCAATCAATATTAAGATGGGCCCTTTCCAAAGCTTACCCAAATAGTGGGTCTCGGAATAGATCAGTTGACTATTTTTAACATGCCTCAAGCAACAAAACAAGTCAAAGCACTTCTCAAACACTTTATTCTAACCACTATACAAAAGCAGAACAATAAAAGAACAGTCTTTGAGACTCTCTGACTCTGTGGGTCTCATAATCAGGAAGAGGAAGGGGGTGTCATGTGACAGTTGACCCATGACCTCAGCTGAGAAAGAGTAGGTGGGAGTGGTGGGATCAGTTTCGGTTGCCTGGCGGTTGCTGGCATTAGGGAGGGGGTAGCAGTGAGGTGTATAGCTGAGGGAGTTGGGGTGTTGGGTCTGTCCTGGGGCCGTATTACAGCAGGATATCGCCAGGATATCTCCCCAACGCCCCACCCAGCCCCCCAACAACCGTCCCCCCATGTCACAGTGAGGCAGAGGGGTATTTATAGTGGAACTGAGACTGGGACGCATGGTGACCTGTCTCTGTCTGTCCCTTTGTGTTTCCCTGTCTGTCTGTCTCTGTGTCTCTATAGTGGAACGCATGGTGACCTGTCTGTCTGTCTCTGTGTCTCTATAGTGGAACGCATGGTGACCTGTCTGTCTGTCTGTCTGTCTATGACTGTGTCTTTCCCTCCGTCCATCTGTCCGTCTTTATGTCTCTCTGTCTGTCTCTCTGTGTCTGTCCCTGTCTCTCTGGACAGCGGCCATAGAAATCACTCAGGTAAGAGGTGTGGCTCAATAGCCTCTTTGTGACAGGGAGGATACAGTCAATCATTGTCCTAACTCAGTCAGTGTCACCTCTCTCTCTCTCTCTCTCTCTCAGACTAATCGTCTGTGGAATTCCACATGCACAAACAGAGACAGACACCAAAATAAACACACAAACTAACAGTTGAATAAACACACACTCTCACACACAAAATGAGCATTCTCAAATGTGGCGCCCTTTAACACAGTGTCCCCTCACACCATTGTTCCACACAGGCCCTGCCAAACAGGACAATGGACCAAGCATCAGTTTATCATCAACTCTAACCCTTGTTTAGTAAATAACCTCTCTCTCTCTCTCTCTCTCTCTCTCTCTCTCTCTCTCTCTCTCTCTCTCTTCTCTCTCTCTCTCTCTCTCTCTCTCTCTCTCTCTCTCTCTCTCTCTCTCTCTCTCTCTCTCTCTTCTCTCTCTCTCTCTCTCTCTCTCTCTCTCTCTCTCTCTCTCTCTCTCTCTCTCTCTCTCTCTCTCTCCTTTCTCTCTCTCTCTCTCTCTCTCTCTCTCTCTCTCTCTCTCTCTCCCCCCCCTCTCTCTCTCTCTCTCTCTCTCTCTCTCTCTCTCTCCCCCCCCCCCTCTCTCTCTCTCTCTCTCTCTCTCTCTCTCTCTCTCTCTCTCTCTCTCTCTCACACAAAACCACCACCATGGGATTAAATCTGGCTCTACCACTTCCTCTTCCCTGTATCACATGCACGCACGCACACACACACGTCACAAGTAGAACAGATTAAGACTAAGACCCTCTTTACACTTATAAGACCCTCCTTCTCTGTTAACTGTTGTTTTCAATATATTGTGACGATTCCTCAATTGGTAACATGCTAGTATACACTGACAACATTATGTTGTAGGAATCAGATTGGACATTATAACAAATACAGTATAGAAGTAAAGGAGAAAAGCACTTTAAAAATACAAGTCAGAATCATGTTCATGTGAAGGCTCAAATATCTGGAAAAATACAAGTCAGAATCATGTTCATGTGAAGGCTCAAATATCTGGAAAAATACAAGTCAGAATCATGTTCATGTGAAGGCTCAAATATCTGGAAAAATACAAGTCAGAATCATGTTCATGTGAACGCTCAAATATCTGGAAAAATACAAGTCAGAATCATGTTCATGTGAACGCTCAAATATCTGGAAAAATACAAGTCAGAATCATGTTCATGTGAACGCTCAAATATCTGGAAAAATACAAGTCAGAATCATGTTCATGTGAACGCTCAAATATCTGGAAAAATACAAGTCAGAATCATGTTCATGTGAACGCTCAAATATCTGGAAAAATACAAGTCAGAATCATGTTCATGTGAAGGCTCAAATATCTGGAAAAATACAAGTCAGAATCATGTTCATGTGAAGGCTCAAATATCTGGAAAAATACAAGTCAGAATCATGTTCATGTGAACGCTCAAATATCTGGAAAAATACAAGTCAGAATCATGTTCATGTGAAGGCTCAAATATCTGGAAAAATACAAGTCAGAATCATGTTCATGTGAAGGCTCAAATATCTGGAAAAATACAAGTCAGAATCATGTTCATGTGAAGGCTCAAATATCTGGAAAAATACAAGTCAGAATCATGTTCATGTGAAGGCTCAAATATCTGGAAAAATACAAGTCAGAATCATGTTCATGTGAAGGCTCAAATATCTGGAAAAATACAAGTCAGAATCATGTTCATGTGAACACTCAAATATCTGGAAAAATACAAGTCAGAATCATGTTCATGTGAACGCTCAAATATCTGGAAAAATACAAGTCAGAATCATGTTCATGTGAACGCTCAAATATCTGGAAAAATACAAGTCAGAATCATGTTCATGTGAAGGCTCAAATATCTGGAAAAATACAAGTCAGAATCATGTTCATGTGAAGGCTCAAATATCTGGAAAAATACAAGTCAGAATCATGTTCATGTGAACGCTCAAATATCTGGAAAAATACAAGTCAGAATCATGTTCATGTGAAGGCTCAAATATCTGGAAAAATACAAGTCAGAATCATGTTCATGTGAACGCTCAAATATCCAGTAAACACAGTGCTGAATGAATCTCCATGTGGTCAGAGATACAGTGCCATCAAGCGACGTTTTGGCCAGGAGGGCAGAGAGCTTGATCCATGACCTCCAGAGCACAGACCAAGATCATCTAACCTTTAGGTCAGCTAGAGTAGTGGTTCCCAAACCACCAACTGAATTTTGCTCTGCCCGGACTAACTTTAAAGTACCACCTCATGTGCATTTTACCAGTAGGACTATGGTCTCATGAGTCTTCTCAAGTACCCCCTTGTGGATAATAATTATAATAATAATAATACATGGGACTTAAAGTGCCTTTAAAAAGTATTCATACCTCTTGTCTTATTCTACATTTTGTTGTGGATTAAATATATATATTTTCTTACCAATCTACACACAATACCCCATAATGACAAAGTAAAAACATGTTTTAGACATGTTTGCAAACTTATTGAAAATGAAATACAGAAAGATCTCCTTTACATAAGTATTCACACCCCTGAGTCAATACTTTGTAGAATCACCTTTCTGGGTAAGTCTCTAAGAGCTTTCCACACCTGGATTGTGCAACATTTGCCCATTATTATTTTCAACATTCTTCAAGCTCTGTCAAATTAGTTGTTGATCATTGCTAGACAACCATTTTCAGGTCTTGCCATAGATTTTGAAGTAGACTTAAGTCAAAACTGTAACTCGGCCACTCAGGAACATTCAATGTCTTCCAGCTGTGAAAAAAGTACCCAATTGAGTAAAAGTAAAGATACCTTAAAAGAAAATGACTCAAGTAAAAGTGAAAGTCACACAGTCAAATACTACTTGAGTAAAAGTCTAAAAGTATTTGGATTTAAATATACTTAAGTATCAAAAGTAAATGTAATCGCTAAAATATACTTAAGTATCAAAAGTAAAAGTAAAAGTATAAATCATTTCAAATTCCTTATATTAAGCAACCCAGACGACACGATTTGCTTGTTTTGTAAATGTACAGATAGCCAGGGCACACTTCAACAGTCAGACATGATTTACAAACTAAGCATTTGTGTTTAGTGAGTCTGCCAGATCAGAGGCAGTAGGGATGACCAGGGATGTTCTCTTGATAAGTGCGTGAATTAGACAATTTTCCTGTCCTGCTAAGCATTCAAAATGTAACAAGTACTTTTGGGTGTCAGGGAAAATGTAAGGAGTAAAAAGTACATTCTTTTCTTTAGGAATGTAGTGAAGTAAAAGTAAAAGTAGTCAAAAATATAAATAGTAAAGTAAAGTACAGATACCCCAAAACACTACTTATGTAGTACTTTAAAGTATTTTTACTTAAGTACTTTACACCACTGCTATCTTCTTGGTAAGCATAGATTTGGCCTTGTGTTTTAGGTTATTGTCCTGCTGAAAGGTGAATTCATCTTCCATTGTCTGGTGGAAAGCAGACTGAATCAGATTTTCAGCTTGGATTTTGCCTGTGCTTAGCTCCATTCAATTTATTTTGTATCCTGAGAAACTCCCAAGTCCTTAATGATTACAAGCATACCCATAACATGATGCAGCCACCACTATGCTTGAAAATATGGAGAGTGGTACTCGGTAATGTGTTGTATTGGATTTGCCTCAAACATAACACTTTTTATTCAGGACAAAAAGTTTATTGCTTTGACACATTTTTTGCAGTATTACTTTAGTGCTTTGTTGCAAACAGGATGCATTTTGTACAGGTTTCCTTCTTTTCACTCTGTCAATTAGGTTTGTATTGTGGAGTAACTACAATGTTGTTGATCCATCCTCAGTTTTCTCCTATCACAGCCATTAAACTCTGTAACTGTTTTAAAGTCACCATTGGCCTCATGGTGAAATCCCTGAGCGGTTTCCTTCCTCTCTGGCAACTGAGTTAGGAAGGACGCCTGTATATTTGTAGTGACTTGGTGTATTGATACACCATCCAAAATGTAATGAATAACTTCACCATGCTCAAAGGGATGTTTAATGTCTGCTTTTTAAATGTTTTACCCATCTACCAATAGGTGCCTTTCTTTGCGAGGCATTGGAAAACGTCCCTGGTCTTTGTGGTTGAATCTGTGTTTGAAAATCACTGCTCAACTGAGGCTGTCATTCAAAAATCATGTTAAGCTCTATTATGAGTGAGTCCATGCAACTTATTATGTGACTTGTTAAGCAAATGTTTACTCCTGAACTTATTTAGGCTTGCCATAACAAAGAGGTTGAATCCTTATTGAGTCAAGACATTTCAGCTTTTCATTTTTTATTAATTGGCAAACATTTCAAATAAAATAAATTTTGACATTATGGGGTATTGTGTGTAGGCCAGTGACAAAAAAAATCTATATTCAATCCATTATAAATTTAGGCTGTAACACAACAAAATGTGGAAAAAGTAAAAGGGGTGTGAATACTATCTGAAGGCACTGTTGCGCTTTTCAAGGACCCAATCACTTTACAATTATAGAATTAAAAAAAACACACAAAAACAGGAGTCAAAACAAAATAAGAGACTAAACAAAACATGAATAAAGAGAGGGGTGGGCTTAAAGAAGGGAAAGAGTGTGATGTATCAGTGTATGGGGAGGGGAGGGTTGGGATATGCAACGCTGCTGGGTTGAGAGTGTGATGTATCAGTGATGGGGAGGGTTGGGATATGCAACGCTGCTGGGTTGAGAGTGTGATGTATCAGTGTATGGGGAGGGGAGGGAACCACTGAGATAGAGACTAGGGTTTGTTCAGGGGTCTAGTGCCACAAGGGGTAGGATTTGAGAAAACCTGGGTAAAAACAGAGTTTCTTGGCTTTAATACAGAGAAATCAAACACACCAGACTACATGGTGTTAAGGATTCGGGAGGACAGGGAATTTGACGACAAGTTGGGGTTTTTGAAACACAAAATCATCTAGTCTTTGTGAAGCAGGTGCAAAGGATAGTTTTTTACTGGGCTTTGAGCTTTGATCCAAGAAAACAATGGGAACCGCAACAAGATATTGAATACTAATATTCTTTATTTACTGTGTAGTCTACTGGTAAACAATTTTAAACATGATTAACCTGCCAGTGAAATGGGGCTCCTGAGTAGTTAAACTAAGAAAACGGACAGTGTGGCTTCAAGATCAAATACAATGAGCTCCAAATGTATTGGGACATTTTTGGTTGTTGTTTTAGCTCTGTACTCCAGCACTTTGGACTTGAAATTATACAGACTGTCAGCTTTTATTTGAGGGTATTTTCATCCATATCATAGTCATTGTTTCATTTTAAATCCAAAGTGTTGGAGTACAGAGCCCCCCCAAAAAAAGAAAAGTCACAATACTTTTGCAGCTCACTGTAGATGCTCAACATTTCTGTTGCTGATTTGGTCCTTTCTAGTGTGACCATTTAGTCACATTTTACATTTACATTTTAGTCATTTAGCAGACGCTCTTATCCAGAGCGACTTACAGTTAGTGCATAATTTATTTTTCATACTGGCCCCCCATGGGAATCGAACCCACAACCCTGGCGTTGCAAACGCCATGCTCTACCAACTGAGCTACATCCCTGCCGGCCATTCCCTCCTCTACCTTGGACGACGCTGGGCCATTTGTGCGCGCTCCATGGGTCTCCCGGTCGCGGCCGGCTACGACTGGATTCGAACCAGGATCTCTAGTGGCCTTAGACCACTGCGCCACTCGGGAGACATAAGTCACAAGGGGTCCAGAGTCTGACATAACCCCTCTAGCATGGTCCTCTTAACCCTAGTTGCTCTGAATAAGAGTGTCTGCTAAATGACATGGCTGACCTAACACTATAATTGCTGTGCTTAGTGAGGATTTGTCCTGGCTGTTTTTCATGACACCACAGAATAGACCAAACCAAACCTCCATGGCTACATGGATGGCATTCTCAGGACGTGACGTCCAGTACAGCATAATCAGAAAACACAGCGAAAAAATGGTTCTATTCATTTAATTAGAGGAACATTATGGTCTATTGACAGGGATTTTGCTGGGATATCCCTGGTCATATATAGCCTTCCTGCAGGCTTGTAGAAACATTCTCACTGTTCAGTTCATAAAGTCCTGTGTAGCTCAGTTGGTAGAGCATGGCGCTTGCAACGCCAGGGTTGTGGGTTCGTTTCCCACGGGGGGCCAGTATGAAAATGTATGCACTCACTAACTGTAAGTCGCTCTGGATAAGAGCATCTGCTAAATGACTAAAATGTAAAAATTTAAATGTTGAATCCTTTGTTGTCGTAATCATGTAACATAAACAAATATATTAGCTCATTCCAAACTGCCCATTGGTACAAGGAGTACTAGTAAGATAGGTCAGAAGGTTTTCCTCATTCAGGTGCTTCCAGCCCTGAATGCTGATTGGGTGACAGACGTGGTATATCACACCTTATACACTGGGTGGTTCGAGCCCTGAATGCTGATTGGCTGACAGACGTGGTATATCAGACCTTATAAACTGGGTGGTTCGAGCCCTGAATGCTGATTGGCTGACAGACGTGGTATATCAGACCGTATACCACTGGTATGACAAAAAATATATTTTTACTGCTCTAATTAAGTTGGTAACCAGTTTATAATAGCAATAAGTCACCTCTGGGTTTGTGATATATGGCCAATATACCACGGCTAAGGGCTTTGTCCAGGAACTCCGCGTTGCGTCGTGCATAAGAACAGCCCTTAGCCGTGGTATATTGGCCATATACCACACCTCCTCGTGTATATATATATACAGTACAGTTCTGTCATATCTAGAAATATATCTACAGTAAATGTCTGTGACATTTGGCCTACCAGCAGCAGCATGGGTCTCCTCCATGTTGTGAGGCCAACGATCCCTGACAGAATCACCTGAAGAGGAAGAAGAACACAGACACCAGTCAGCAATACATAGTCAGCAATACATACTGTATACCATGCAGACAGACAACCACCCACAACCACACAACCACACACACACACTCACATTAATGAACACACACGCACACACACACTTGTCTCCATTATCCTCTGGTATCAGTGTGTGTGGTCTAAAGCCTGGTGCTTCCTGTTCTCCCCAGCTCCTCCATTGTGCTCATGATATGGGCTCACATAGTTCAGACTGCTCAGATCCCTCTGGTTCTATCTGACTGCACAGTGCAGTGGCTGGAACCACTTTTCATATACACAGAGGGACACAGCGTCACACACACACAGGCCTATAGCTGGATGACCCCTATAGGCTCAGTGGGTCTGATGGTCTTAGAAAGGACAGAGCTCTTCTAGTACGTAGTAGTATGATCCATGTAGTTTCAATACCAGCCGAAACAGTACTGCCAAAATCTCTCTCTCTCTCTCTCTCAAAAGAAGACCAACTGAGAGACATCTCCTCCTCCTGATACTCTGACCAGATTCTTATCAAGCCAGGCCAATCCACATGTTTCAAATCCACTGGTAATAAATTAGCATCTAGTGACAGCACCCTGAGGTGACTGACGGAGCAGAGGGTTTTTGGGGGATGGAATCTTGCTTCTCCAGATGTGCCTACTCCGGTTGCACCCCATTCCCCATATAGTGCACTATATTGACCAGAGCCTCATGGGAGTATAAATAGCGAATAGGATGCCATTTGAGACGTAGCCTCTCTCTGCTCTGTGTCCTCATCTCTCCTCTCCTGCCCTCTCCCATCACCCCGTTACCCCATCCACCCCCACCTCCCCTCACCCCCACCTCCCCATCCACCCCATCACCCCGTTACCCCGTCACATCATGTCCCCCATCACCCCGCTACCCCAATCACCCCCATCTCCCACACCACCTCCCCCATTTCAACATTACCCCCACCTCCCCATATCACCCCCATTCACCACCAGTGGATAATTGACTCAATATGTGGCTGCTGCATATATGATGTCTCACCACTAACAGTCCCTGGATGGACTGAGCAGACCTGCTTATCATTGGATTGTTATAGTATGATATCCATTTCAGAGAGTTTCGCCTATAGAGTCTTGAAGTTCATGTGAAGTCTGTTTTCAATTAGAGTTGTTTAGGTTCAGACATGTTAGTCATTTAGCAGACGCTCTTATCCAGAGCAACTTACAGTTAGTGAGTGCATACATATTATTATTTCATTGTTTTCATACTGGCCCCCCATGGGAAACGAACCCACAACCCTGGCGTTGCAAACGCCATGCTCTACCAACTGAGCTACAGGGGAGCTACACGATTCACCTGAGGTGAATGTCAACTAAGGTTGTGGGAATGTTGTCAAATATAAGGTTGTGTAAATGTTGTGTGGAGGTTGTCTAAGGTTGTGGGAATGTTGCTTAAAAGTTGTCTGAATGTTGTCAAAGGTTGTGTGAATATTGTCTAAGGTTGAATGAATGTTGTCTGAATGTTGTCAAAGGTTGTGTGAATGTTGTCTAAGGTTGAATGAATGTTGTCTGACTTACTATGACATAATGAACTAAAGCAGAGAGTGCCTGTTTCCTTCAGCTTCCTGTGAAGGCTACTGCACCACACTTCCCAACAATAACTACAGAGTTACTTCAACAGACCATAACTCCCTTACACAGATTTCCTGGAACATGGGAGTATGCTGAGTGAGTCAGTGTGTTGGCTGAGGAGTGATTTGCCAGTGAACATTAAAAAAATGACTTTAAACAGGATAATTTGCCAAATGTTCATATTTTGCACAAGTTTTTCACACAATATTATGCACTTTTCACAAATGTAGAAGCGCATTGGCCTACTTGACATCTACAAAGGCCAAGTGAAGTCTACAACACTGCCGGCCCTATAGATCAGTGGGAAAACCCTACAATATCTCAGAATACTCTTTAGTCATTTCACATTCTTGGGAAGAACACACACACACACACACACACACAAAAAAAGTGTTTCAGAAGTATTTTCTGATTAAACTGAAAGGGCCTAATACTCCTAAATGAAGTGGTCTGTCACAGTGGCTGAACAGATGAAGACTAAACAGGGCCATTATTCTGGGGTTTGGCAGGCCTGGCAGCCACCATTGTATTTTGTCTGAGTAGCAGTAGTAGCTTGACAAGCATGTAACCTCTGTGTTGAAGACTTAGAGATGTTAGAGAAGTCATTGTACAATGCACAGTCCCACTTTAAAAGAACAGCAATGTTCAATGCTTAATGAACCCTTTATAAGGCCTACGTAGATTCTTAACAAGTGAATCCATACTACTAGTTAGGCCTATGTAAAATGTTTTAAACTGGTCCTTACACTGTAGCTGTCTTCTCTATTGTAAGCTACAATTGTCTGTCTTCTCTCAACTAAAGCATGGGTGAGCTGAGCTCAGTCTGTTGCTGAGAGAGAGAGAGCATTATAAAGCATTTTAGGAGTCGTGAGCGATAAGGTTTCTCCATATAACCAGGTTAGAATCGATGGGTCTGAGAGCAGATGTGTTTCAGGCAGCAGGAAGGGATGCTCAACAAGAAATATAGCCTTTTATTACACTATTATATAAACCAAGATGGAGAAAGACCAGGGCTGCATCCCACAATGACACCCTATTCCCTATTATTTAGTGCACTACTTTTGACCAGGGTCCAGAAGGCTTACACTATGTAGGGAATAGGGTACCATTTAGGACTTCACCCAAGATGGACACCCTGGTGCCATTTAGGATTTCACCCAAGATGGACACCCTGGTGCCATTTAGGACTTCACCCAAGATGGACACCCTGGTGCCATTTAGGACTTCACCCAAGACGGACACCCTGGTGCCATTTAGGACTTCACCCAAGATGGACACCCTGGTGCCATTTAGGACTTCACCCAAGACGGACACCCTGGTGCCATTTAGGACTTCACCCAAGATGGACACCCTGGTGCCATTTAGGACTTCACCCAAGACGGACACCCTGGTGCCATTTAGGACTTCACCCAAGACGGACACCCTGGTGCCATTTAGGACTTCACCCAAGATGGACACCCTGGTGCCATTTAGGACTTCACCCAAGACGGACACCCTGGAGAAATAAATATTAAAGCTCCGGGTCTGGTTCAGAACAAGTAATCCTACATCAGAAAGGGTTTTCCAAGAGAAACTTTAGTCACAATGTTTTCTGAGAAAATTTGGTGATTTGAGATGAGCTTTGTGAGGTGAAGACAGTCACAGACCAGGAAATGTCTAGTGGTACTGGTGAGTAATGACTAGACTATAACCCTTGACCCTGATACTGACATTCCTTACAATAGGACAGTAGTAGTCCCTTATTTGGACTGACTGATTTATAAAGAGACAGATTTGGATTTAAACTTTATTTCTACCCAGTCATTTCCCACAATCTGTTCCACTCACATAGTATCCTACTGCAGCCGTTACCAACATAAACCACCCTAAAATAATGTCAACAAACACGTAGCCTAATACTACAGGACAATCTAAAATAGCATCTAGATATGACACCAGGCTAGTGCTCTGCCATGTCTTCTGGGTCTGATTTGCGTAATAGTTCCAGAACTGCTACACTACCACCAAGTACGAAGTCATGTTTTGCAGGGGGGTCAGGTACTTGTTTCCCTCATTGAAGTGCTAATCAATTTATGACATTTTTGGCATGCGTTTTTCTGGATTTTTTTGTTGTTGTTCTGTCTCTCACTGTTCAGGTGAACCTACCATTGAAATTGTGGACTGATTGTTTCTTTGTCGGTGGGCAGACGTGCGGGATCGGCAGGGGATCAAATACTTTTTTCCCTCACTGTAGGTTGGAGTCATTAGAACTCATTTTTCAACCACTCCACACATTTCTTGTTAACAAACTATAGTATTGGCAAGTCGGTTAGGACATCTACTTTGTGCATGACACAATTAATTTTTCCAACAATTGTTTATAGACAGATTATTTGACTTGTAATTCACTGTATCACAATTCCAGTGCGTCAGAAGTTTACATACACTAAGTTGACTGTGCCTTTAAACAGCTTGGAAAATTCCAGAAAATGATGTCATGGCTTTAGAAGCTTCTGATAGGCTAATTGACATCATTTGAGTCAATTGGAGCTGTACCTGTGGATGTATTTCAAGGCCTACCTTCAAACTCAGTGCCTCTTTGCTTGACATCATGGGAAAACCAAAAAAAATCAGCCAAGACCTCAGGAAAAAAATGTGTAGACCTCCACAAGTCTGGTTCATCCTTGGGAGCAATTTCCAAACGCCTGAAGGTACCACGTTCATCTGTACAAACAATAGTACGCAAGTATAAACACCTTGGGACCATGCAGCCGTCATACCCCTCAGGAATGAGACGCATTCTGTCTCCTAGAGATGAACGTACTTTGGTGAAAAAAGTGCAAATAAATCTCAGAACAACAGCAAAGGACCTTGTGAAGATGCTGGAGGAAACAGGTACAAAAGTATCTATATCCACAGTAAAACAAGTCCTATATCGACATAACCTGAAAGGCCGCTCAGCAAGGAAGAAGCCAATGCTCCAAAACCGCCATAAAAAAGCCAGACTACGGTTTGTAACTGCACATGGGGACAAATATAGTATTTTTTGGAGAAATGTCCTCTGGTATAATGAAACAAAAATATAACTATTTGGCCATAATGACCATCATTATGTTTGGAGGAAAAGGGGGCGGCTTGCAAGCCGAAGAACACCATTCCAACATGAAGCGCGGGGGTGGCAGCATCATGCTGTGGGGGTGCTTTGCTGCAGGAGGGACTGGTGCACTTCACAAAATAGATGGCATCATGAGAAAGGAAAATTATGTGGATATATTGAAGCAACATCTCAAGACATCAGTCAGGAAGTTAAAGTTTGGTCGTAAATAGGTCTTCCAAATGGACAGTGACCCCAAGCATATTTCCAAAGTTGTGGCAAAATGGCTTAAGGACAACAAAGTCAAGGTATTGGAGTGGCCATCACAAAGCCCTGACCTGAATCCTATAGAACATTTGTGGGCAGAACTGAAAAAGCGTGTGCGAGCAAGGAGGCCTACAAACATGACTCAGTTACACCAGCTCTTTCAGGAAGAATGGGCCAAAATTCACCCAACTTATTGTGGCAAGCTTGTGGAAGGCTACCCGAAACGTTTGACCCAAGTTAAACAATTTAAAGGCAATGCTACCAAATACTATTTGAGTGTATGTAAACTTCTGACCCACTGGGAATGTGATGAAATAAATAATAGCTGAAATAAATCATTTTCTCTACTATTATTCTGACATTTCACATTCTTAAAATAATGTGGTGATCCTAACTGACATAAGACAGGGAATTTTTACTAGGATTAAATGTCAGGAATTGTGAAACTGAGTTTAAATGTATTTGGCTAAGGTGTACAGTGAGGGAAAAAAGTATTTGATCCTCTGCTGATTTCGTGCGTTTGCCCACTGACGAGGAGGTGATCGGTCTGTAGTTTTGATGGTGGCTTTGTTTGAGCAGTGGGGGACAGAGTGGCAACAACAAGGTCCGGAGGGACGCATGTCAGGAGTGTTGTACATTGATTTGCATTTTGATGAGGGAAATAAGTATTTGACCCCCTCTCAATCAGAAAGATTTCTGGCTCCCTGGTGTCTTTTGTGCGGGTAGCAAGCTGAGATTAGGAGCACACTCTTAAAGGGAGTGCTCCTGATCTCAGCTTGTTGCCTGTATAAAAGACACCTGTGCACAGAAGCAATCAATCAATCAGATTCCAAACTCTCCACCATGGCCAAGACCAAAGAGCTCTCCAAGGATGTCAGGGACAAGATTGTAGCCCTAAACAAGGCTGTAATGGGCTACAAGACCATCGCCAAGCAGCTTGGTGAGAAGGTGACAACAGTTAGTGCGATTATTCGCAAATGGAAGAAACACAAAAGTACTGTCAATCTCCCTCGGCCTGGGGCTCCATGCAAGATCTCACCTCGTGGAGTTGCAATGATCATGAGAATGGTGAGGAATCAGCACATAACTATACGGGAGGATCTTGTCAATGATCTCAAGGCAGCTGGGACCATAGTCACCAAGAAAACAATTGGTAACACACTACGCCGTGAAGGACTGAAATCCTGCAGCGCCCGCAAGGTCCCCCTGCTCAAGAAAGCACAAGCGCTGGTAGAGCACGGCGCTTGTAACGCCAAGGTAGTGGGTTCGATCCCCGGGACCACCCATACACAAAAATGTATGCACACATGACTGTAAGTCGCTTTGGATAAAAGCGTCTGCTAAATGGCATATTATTATTATTATTTATTATTACCTGTTGATAGAGTAGCTATCATAGACCAAGAACATGGAGAGATTAAAATACTGCCATCGTATTAATTAATTATGTGTGTGTGTGGTGTTAATAAACCTATTAGGCAACTATACTCACTGAAGACCCAGCCCAGAAAGGGCATGAGTTTCGGATGGGTGGAGAGCTACTTAGGGAGAGAGCTCCGAAGGAGAGCGCGACCATGGAGCAGCCGAGAACCAGTTGCAGTAATCCGAGGGAGAGAAGCGGGCGGCCGGGGAGCAGCGCTGGGAGCAGCCTCGACTGAGAACCAGGCATGCGAGAGGCAGATATGCAGTGGGGCGGCCGGCTCCTGAACGTCGGGTCTGCCAACTGAGAGGCCAGCGGAACCCTGTTTACAGGGCAACACGATCCGGGGAGAACTACCGGGAGAGACATTGGAGACGCGCTAGCGGAGAAAGGACAACAAACTAACGAACGTGGATCGAACGTGAACTCCTAGCGAGGAGGCGGATGATCATTTTAGTTTTGTTCCCAAATTAAAGCGGAGATCCGTATGTTGAGTTCGTGGATCTTAGCGTCATTACGCATGGTCGTCTCGAGGTGGCTGAGTTTGAAGTTTTAAAATAACTGCTCTCCGTGACCAGGGCTAGGATTGCGTTTCACATATTTTGGCAGAGGCACAAGAAGGGCGGAAGAGGGGAGGCGGGGGGTGCGTGGGAAAAGGCCACACATCCCCGACCCCGACTGGCATGACCAAGTGTTGAGGGCGCAGAGGGGATATTTTGCTGTCAAATGAATCAAGGATTTAATTCTTACCTCCGCAGGTAGATTTTATTTTGAGTCAGGCCGTCGTCATTATTTGTACTGAAAATGAATTGATAAAGGAGATTCATTAGGCTATGTCTTATTAATTGTGCTTTGATGACAATTTAACTGAATAAAATGTAAACTTATAAAAACGACATTATCTCTCCAGATGATAGCTTTGATGTCGATGTTGTGCTTTCATACAGGAGGTTAACTAAACACATCTAATCTCACACTCCCCTCCCTTTGTTGAGATGACTGTCTGTGATGTGTGTAACCTTTTCACACACAACACTATTGTTAACAACAGCTGTAGTTCTGGTGTCAGAACATATTAAGATTAGGATCACTTTATTGGTCAACCGAAATTTGACTTCCGCTTTAAACCCAACCCTTCCGAAAGACACACATACACACATACATACATACATACATACAGTTGAAGTCGGAAGTATACAAACTCGTTTTTCAACCACTCCACAAATTTCTTATTAACAAACTATAGTTAAGTCGGTTAGGACATCTACTTTGTGCATGACACAAGTATTTTTCCAACAATAGTTTACAGACAGATTATTTCACTTATAATTCACTGTGTCACAATTCCAGTGGGTCAGAAGTTTACATACACTAAATTGACTGTGCCTTTAAACAGCTTGGAAAATTCCAGAAAATTATGTCATGGCTTTAGAAGCTTCTGATAGGCTAATTGACATAATTTGAGTCAATTGGAGGTGTACCTGTGGATGTATTTCAAGGCCTACCTTCAAACTCAGTGCCTCTTTGCTTGACATCATAGGAAAATCAAAAGAAATCAGCTAAAACCTCAAAAAAAATTGTGGACCTCCACAAGTCTGGTTCATCCTTAGGAGCAATTTCCAAATGCCTGAAGGTACCACGTTCATCTGTACAAACAATAGTACACAAGTATAAACACCATGGGACCACGCAGCCGTCATACCACTCAGGAAGGAGACTTTGGTGCGAAAAGTGTACATCAATCCCAGAACAATAGCAAAGGACCTTGTGAAGATGCTGGTGGAAACAGGAACAAAAGTATCTATATCCACAGTAAAACAAGTCCTATATCAACATAACCTGAAAGGCCGCTCAGCAAGGAAGAAGCCACTGCTCCAAAACCGCCATAAAAAAGCCAGACTACGGTTTGCAACTGCACATGAGGACAAAGATTGTACTTTTTGGAGAAATGTCCTCTGGTCTGATGAAACAAAAATATAACTGTTTGGCCATAATGACTATCATTATGTTTGGAGAGTCCTGACCTCAACCCTATCGAACACCTCTGGGATGAATTGGAACGCCGACTGCGAGCCAGGCCTAATCGCCTGACATCAGTGCCCGAACTTACTAATGCTCTTGTGGCTGAATGGCAGCAAGTCCCCGCAGCAATATTCCAAAATCTAGTGGAAAGCTTCCCAGAAGAGTGGAGGCTGTTATAGCAGCAAAAGAGGGACCAACTCCATATTAATGCAGTCCTTTGTAGCTCAATTGGTAGAGCATGGCGCTTGTAATGCCAGGGTAGTGGGTTCGATCCCCGGGACCACCCATATGTAAAAATGTATGCACGCATGACTGGAAGTCGCTTTGGATAAAAGCGTCTACTAAATGGCATATTATATTATTATTATTTATTATTGGCCATGATTTTGGAATGAGATGTTCGACGAGCAGGTGTCCACATACTTTTGGTCATGTAGTGTACATACATACATACAGTGGGGAGAACAAGTATTTGATACATTTTTACATTTTAGTCATTTAGCAGACGCTCTTATCCAGAGTGACTTACAGTTAGTGAGTGCATACATTTTTCATACTGGCCCCCCCTTGGGAATCGAACCCACAACCCTGGCGTTGCAAGCGCCATGCTCTACCAACTGAGCTACAGGAGGCCTATTTTGCAGGTTTTCCTACTTACAAAGCATGTAGAGGTCTGTAATTTTTTATCATAGGTACACTTCAACTGCGAGAGACAGAATCTAAAACAAAAATCCAGAAAATCACATTGTATGATTTTTAAGTAATTAATTTGCATTTTATTGCATGACATAAGTATTTGATCACCTACCAAACAGTAAGAATTCCGGCTCTCACAGACCTGTTAGTTTTTCTTTAAGAAGCCCTCCTGTTCTCCATTCATTACCTGTATTAACTGCACCTGTTTGAACTCGTTACCTGTATAAAAGACACCTGTCCACACACTCAATCAAACAGACTCCAACCTCTCCACAATGGCCAAGACCAGAGAGCTGTGTAAGGACATCAGGGATAACATTGTAGACCTGCACAAGGCTGGGATGGGCTACAGGACAATAGGCAAGCAGCTTGGTGAGAAGGCAACAACTGTTGGCGCAATTATTAGAAAATGGAAGAAGTTCAAGATGACGGTCAATCTCCCTCGGTCTGGGGCTCCATGCAAGATCTCACCTCGTGGGGCATCAATGATCATGAGGAAGGTGAGGGATCAGCCCAGAACTACACAGCAGGACCTGGTCAATGACCTGAAGAGAGCTGGGACCACAGTCTCAAAGAAAACCATTAGTAACACACTACGCCGTCATGGATTAAAATCCTGCAGCGCATGCAAGGTCCCCCTGCTCAAGCCAGCGCATGTCCAGGCCCGTCTGAAGTTTGCCAATGACCATCTGGATGATCCAGAGGAGGAATGGGAGAAGGTCATGTGGTCTGATGTGACAAAAATAGAGCTTTTTGGTCTAAACTCCACTCGCCGTGTTTGGAGGAAGAAGAAGGATGAGTACAACCCCAAGAACACCATCCCAACCGTGAAGCATGGAGGTAGAAACATCTTTCTTTAGGGATGCTTTTCTGCAAAGGGGACAGGACGACTGCACCGTATTGAGGGGAGGATGGATGGGGCCATGTATCGCGAGATCTTGGCCAACAACCTCCTTCCCTCATTAAGAGCATTGAAGATGGGTCGTGGCTGGGTCTTCCAGCATGACAACGACCCGAAACACACAGCCAGGGCAACTAAGGAGTGGCTCCGTAAGAAGCATCTCAAGGTCCTGGAGTGGCCTAGCCAGTCTCCAGACCTGAACCCAATAGAAAATCTTTGGAGGGAGCTGAAAGTCCGTATTGCCCAGCGACAGCCCCGAAACCTGAAGGATCTGGAGAAGGTCTGTACGGAGGAGTGGGCCAAAATCCCTGCTGCAGTGTGTGCAAACCTGGTCAAGACCTACAGGAAATGTATGATCTCTGTAATTGCAAACAAATGTTTCTGTACCACATATTAAGTTCTGCTTTTCTGATGTATCAAATACTTATGTCATGCAATAAAATGCAAATTAATTACTTAAAAATCATACAATGTGATTTTCTGGATTTTTGTTTTAGATTCAGTCTCTCACAGTTGAAGTGTACCTATGATAAAAATTACAGACCTCTACATGCTTTGTAAGTAGGAAAACCTGCAAAATCGGCAGTGTATCAAATACTTGTTCTCCCCACTGTACATGGTTTGCTCCTCTAACCACTAGGCTACCTGCCGCCCCAAATCTTCAACAACCGCCCATATCTTCAACAATGTAGGGAATTGTTCAACCCATCCTCTGGAAATGAGAAACAGCCTTGACCCGGTGATGGCTCAATGTTCTTATCCTTCCACTATTAGACACTAAATCACACTTCCTGTTCAACACCTAGTGTGTGTGGAACTGTAACAATAGGTCTATTGATTTAAAGCTACAGACCTCCTGTTATCCATCTGATCAGATGTACCGGTTACAGTAACAGCTATAGCTACAGAAATCAAGGAGAATCTCATTAGGACTATCAATCACTTCATGATGATCTCTTCTTTCATCTTCAATCAGCAGCCATGGCACCTCTATATCATGCTGGGTCAAAGTGAATTTGTAACAGAAACAGCTTAGTCAGGGGCATCACTCAGATCTGTCATTACTTTTAGCCATATCCAAGTCCATGTACACTACCAGTCAAAAGTTTGGACACACCTACTCATTCAAGGGTTTTTCTTTATTTGTACTATTTTTTACATTGTAGAATAATAGTGAAGACATCAAAACTATGAAATAACACATATGGAATCATGTAGTAACCAAAAAACTGTTAAACAAATCAAAATATATTCAAAGTAGCCACCCTTTGCCTTGACAGTTTTGCACACTCTTGGCATTCTCTCAACCAGCTTCATGAGGTAGTCACCTGGAATGCATTTAAATTAACAGGTGTGCGTTATTAAAAGTTAATTTGTGGAATTTCTTTCCTTCTTAATGCGTTTGAGCTAATCAGTTGTGTTGTGACAAGGTAGGGTTGGTATACAGAAGGTAGCCCTATTTGGTAAAAGACTAAGTCCATATTATGGCAAGAACAGCTCAAATAAAATAAAATAAGCAAAGAGAAACGAACGTCCATCATTACTTTAAGACATGAAGGTCAGTCAATCTGGAAAATTTCAAGAGCTTTGAAAGTTTCTTCAAGTGCAGTCGCAAAAACCATCAAGTGTTATGATAAAACTGGCTCTCATGAGGACCGCCACAGGAAAGGAAGACCCAGAGTTTATTTATTTATTTTTATTTAACCTTTATTTAACTAGGCAAGTCAGTTAAGAACAAATTCTTATTTACAATGACGGCCTACAAAAAGGCAAAAGGCCTCCTGCGGGGATGGGGGCTGGGATTAAAAACTAAAAACTAAAATAAAAATATAGGACAAAACACACATCACAACAAGAGAGACACCACAACACTACATAAAGAGAGACTTAAGACAACAACACAGCATGGCAGCAACACATGACAACAACATGGTAGCAACACAACATGGTAGCAGCACAAAACATGGTACAAACATTATTGGGCACAGACAACAGCACAAAGGGCAAGAAGGTAGAGACAACAATACATCACACGAAGCAGCCACAACTGTCAGTAAGAGTGTCCATGATTGACTCTTTGAATTAAGACTCTTTGAATATGGAGAGTTTTTTACAGCTTGTTCCAGTCGCTAGCTGCAGCGAACTGAAAAGAGGAGCGACCCAGGTATGTGTGTGCTTTGGGGACCTTTAACAGAATGTGACTGGCAGAACGGGTGTTGTATGTGGAGGATGAGGGCTGCACAAGGTATCTCAGATAGGGGGGAGTGAGGCCTAAGAGGGTTTTATAAATAATCATCAACCAGTGGGTCTTGCGACGGATATACAGAGATGACCAGTTTACAGAGGAGTATAGAGTCCAGTGATGTGTCCTATAAGGAGCATTGGTGGCAAATCTGATGGACGAATGGTAAAGAACATCTAGCTGCTCGAGAGCACCTTTACCTGCCAATCTATAAATTACATCTCCGTAATCTAGCATGGGTAGGATGGTCATCTGAATCAGGGTTAGTCTGGCAGCTGGGGTGAAAGAGGAGTGATTACGATAGAGGAAACCAAGTTTAGATTTAACCTTAGCCTGCAGCTTGGATATGTGCTGAGAGAAGGACAGTGTACCATCTAGCCATATTCCCAAGTACTTGTATGAGGTGACTACCTCAAGCTCTAAACCCTCAGAGGTAGTAATCACACCGGTGGGGAGAGGGGCATTCTTCTTACCAAACCACATGACCTTTGTTTTGAAGTGGTTCAGAACAAGGTTAAGGGCAGAGAAAGCTTGTTGGACACTAAATAAGCTTTGTTGTAGAGCATTTAACACAAAATCCGGGGAGTGGCCAGCTGAGTATAAGACTGTATCATCTGCATATAAATGGATGAGAGAGCTTCCTACTGACTGAGCTATGTTGTTGATGTAAATTGAGAAGAGCGTGGGGCCTAGGATCGAGCCTTGGGGTACTCCCTTGGTGACAGGCAGTGGCTGAGATAGCAGATGTTCTGACTTTATACACTGTACTCTTACCTCTGCTGCAGAGGATAAGTTCATTAGAGTTACCAGCCTCAGAAATTGCAGCCCAAATAAATGCTTCACAGAGATCAAGTAACAGACACATCTCAACATCAACTGTTCAGAGGGGACTGCGTGAATCAGGCCTTCATGGTCAAATTGCTGCAAAGAAACCACTACTAAAGGACACCAATAATAAGAAGAGACCTGCTTGGGCCAAGAATCACGAGCAATGGACATTAGACCGGTGGAAATCTGTCCTTTGGTCTGATGATTCCAAATTGGAGATTTCTGGTTCCAACCGGTGTGGGTGAACGGATGATCTGCTCATGTTTAGTTCCCACCGTAAAGCATGGAGGATGAGGTGTGATGGTGCTTTGCTGGTGACACTGTCTGTGATTTACTTAGAATTCAAGGCACACTTAACCAGCATGGCTACCACAGCACTCTGCAGCGATACGCCATCCCATCTGGTTTGGGCTTAGTGGGACTATCATTTGTTTTTCAACAGGACAATGACCCAACACACCTCCAGGCTGTTTAAGGGCTATTTGACCAATAAGGAGAGTGATGGAGTGCTGCATCAGATGACCTGGCCTCCACAATCAATCAATTTTATTTTATATAGCCCTTCTTACATCAGCTAATATCTCGAAGTGCTGTACAGAAACCCAGCCTAAAACCCCAAACAGCTAGTAATGCAGGTGTAGAAGCACGGTGGCTAGGAAAAACTCCCTAGAAAGGCGAAAACCTAGGAAGAAACCTAGAGAGGAACCAGGCTATGAAGGGTGGCCAGTCCTCTTCTGGCTGTGCCGGGTGAAGATTATAACAGAACCATGCCAAGATGTTCAAAAATGTTCATAAGTGACAAGCATGGTCAAATAATAATCAGGAATAAATCTCAGTTGGCTTTTCATAGCCGATCATTAAGAGTTGAAAACAGCAGGTCTGGGACAGGTAGGGGTTCCATAACCGCAGGCAGAACAGTTGAAACTGGAATAGCAGCAAGGCCAGGCGGACTGGGGACAGCAAGGTGTCATCATGCCCGGTAGTCCTGACGTATGGTCCTAGGGCTCAGGTTCTCAGAGAGAAAGAGAGAACGAGAGAATTAGAGAGAGCATACTTAAATTCACACAGGACACTGGATAAGACAGGAGAAGTACTCCAGGTATAACCAACTAACCCCAGCCCCCCGACACATAAACTACTGCAGCATAAATACTGGAGGCTGAGACAGGAGCGGTCCGGAGACACTGTGGCCCCATCCGGAGAAACCCCGGACAGGGCCAAACAGGAAGGATATAACCCCACCCACTCTGCCAAAGCACAGCCCCGCACCACTAGAGGGATATCCTCAACCACCAACTTACAATCCTGAGACAAGGCCGAGTATAGCCCACAGAGGTCTCCACCACAGCACAAACCAAGGGGGGCGCCAACCCAGACAGGAAGATCACGTCAGTAACTCAACCCACTCAAGTGACGCACCCCTCCCAGGGACGGCATGAAAGAGCACCAGCAAGCCAGTGACTCAGCCCCTGCAACAGGGCTAGAGGCAGAGAACCCCAGTGGAGAGGGGAACCGGCCTGGCAGAGACAGCAAGGGCTGTTCGTTGCTCCAGAGCCTTTCCGTTCACCTTCACACTCCTGGGCCAGACTACACTCAATCATATGACCTACTGAAGAGATAAGTCTTCAGTAAAGACTTAAAGGTTGAGACCCGAGTCTGCGTCTCTCACATGGGTAGGCAGACTGTTCCATAAAAATGGAGATCTATAGGAGAAAGCCCTGCCTCCCGCTGTTTGCTTAGAAATTCTAGGGACAATTAGGAGGCCTGCGTCTTGTGACCGTAGCGTACGTATTGGTATGTACGGCAGGACCAACTCGGAAAGATAGGTAGGAGCAAGCCCATGTAACGCTTTATAGGTTAACAGTAAAACCTTGAAATCAGCCCTTGCCATAACAGGAAGCCAGTGTAGGGAAGCTAGCACTGGAGTAATATGATCAAATTTCTTGGTTCTAGTCAGGATTCTAGCAGCCGTATTTAGCACTAACTGAAGTTTATTTAGTGCTTTATCCGGGTAGCCGGAAAATAGAGCATTGCAGTAGTCTAACCTAGAAGTAACAAATGCATGGATTAATTTTTCTGCATCATTTTTGGACAGAAAATTTCTGATTTTTGCAATGTTACGTAGATGGAAAAAAGCTGTCCTTGAAACAGTCTTGATATGTTCGTCAAAAGAGAGATCAGGGTCAAGAGTAACGCCGAGGTCCTTCACAGTTTTATTTGAGACGACTTTACAACCATCAAGATGAATTGTCAGATTTAACAGAAGATCTCTTTGTTTCTTGGGACCTAGAACAAGCATCTCTGTTTTGTCCGAGTTTAAAAGTAAAAAGTTTTCAGCCATCCACTTCCTTATGTCTGAAACACAGGCTTCTAGCGAGGGCAATTTTGGGGCTTCACCATGTTTCATTGAAATGTACAGCTGTGTGTCATCCGCATAGCAGTGAAAGTTAACATTATGTTTTCGAATAACATCCCCAAGAGGTAAAATATATAGTGAAAACAATAGTGGTCCTAAAACGGAACCTTGAGGAACACCGAAATGTACAGTTGATTTGTCGGAGGACAGACCATTCACAGAGACAAACTGATATCTTTCCGACAGGTAAGATCTAAACCAGGCCAGAACTTGTCCGTGTAGACCAATTTGGGTTTCCAGTCTCTCCAAAAGAATGTGGTGATCGATGGTGTCAAAGGCAGCACTAAGGTCTAGTAGCACGAGGACAGATGCAGAGCCTCGGTCTGACGCCATTAAAAGGTCATTTACCACCTTCACAAGTGCAGTCTCAGTGCTATGATGGGGTCTAAAACCAGACTGAAGCATTTCGTATACATTGTTTGTCTTCAGAAAGGCAGTGAAGTTGCTGCGCAACAGCTTTTTCTAAAATTTTTGAGAGGAATGGAAGATTCGATATAGGCCGATAGTTTTTTATATTTTCCGGGTCAAGGTTTGGCTTTTTCAAGAGAGGCTTTATCACTGCCACTTTTAGTGAGTTTGGTACACATCCGGTGGATAGAGAGCTGTTTATTATGTTCAACATAGGAGGGCCAAGCACAGGAAGCAGCTCCTTCAGCAGTTTAGTAGGAATAGGATCCAGTATGCAGCTTGAAGGTTTAGAGGCCATGATTATTTTCATCATTGTGTCAAGAGATATAGTACTAAAACACTTAAGTGTCTCTCCCGATCCCAGGCCCTCGCAGAGTCTGTGCAGATCCAGGACAGCTAAGCCCTGGAGGAATACGCAGATTCAAAGAGGAGTCCGTAGTTTGCTTTCTAATGGTCATGATCTTTTCCTCAAAGAAGTTCATGAATTTATTACTGCTGAAGTGAAAGCCATCCTCTCTTGGGGAATGCTGCTTTTTAGTTAGCTTTGCAACAGTATCAAAAAGAAATTTTGGATTATTCTTATTTTCCTCGATTAAGTTGGAAAAGTAGGATGATCGAGCAGCAGTGAGGGCTCTTCGGTACTGCACGGTACTGTCTTTCCAAGCTAGTCGGAAGACTTCCAGTTTGGTGTGGCGCCATTTCCGTTCCAATTTCCTGGAAGCTTGCTTCAAAGCTCGGGTATTTTCTGTATACCAGGGAGCTAGTTTCTTATGACAAATGTTTTTCGTTTTTAGGGGTGCAACTGCATCTAGGGTATTGCGCAAGGTTAAATTGAGTTCCTCAGTTAAGTGGTTAACTGATTTTTGTCCTCTGACGTCCTTGGGTAGGCAGAAGGAGTCTGGAAGGGCATCAAGGAATTTTTGTGTTGTCTGAGAATCACCCGACCTCAACCCAATTGAGATGGTTTGGGATGAGTTGGACCGCAGAGTTAAGGAAAAGCAGCCAACAAGTGCTCAGCATATGTGGGAACTCCTTCAAGATTGTTGGAAAAGCATTCCAGGTGAAGCTGGTTGAGAGAATGCCAAGAGTGTGCAAAGCTGTCATCAAGGCAAAGGGTGGCTACTTTGAAAAATCTAAAATATATTTTCATTTGTTTAACACTTTGTTAGTTACTACATGATTCCATATGTTTTATTTCATAGTTTCTACAATGTAGAAAATAGTAAAAATAAAGACAAACCCTTGAATGAGTAGGTGTCCAAACCTTTGACTGGTACTGTATATACAGTGGGGAGAACAAGTATTTGATACACTGCTGATTTTGCAGGTTTTCCTACTTACAAAGCATGTAGAGGTCTGTAATTTTTATCATAGGTACACTTCAACTGTGAGAGACGGAGTCTAAAACAAAAATCCAGAAAATCACATTGTATGATTTTTAAGTAATTAATTTGCATTTTATTGCATGACATAAGTATTTGATACATCAGAAAAGCAGAACTTAATATTTGGTACAGAAACCTTTGTTTGCAATTACAGAGATCATACGTTTCCTGTAGGTGTTGACCAGGTTTGCACACACTGCAGCAGGGATTTTGGCCCACTCCTCCATACAGACCTTCTCCAGATCCTTCAGGTTTCAGGGCTGCCGCTGGGCAATACGGACTTTCAGCTCCCTCCAAAGATTTTCTATTGGGTTCAGGTCTGGAGACTGGCTAGGCCACTCCAGGACCTTGAAATGCTTCTTACGGAGCCACTCCTCAGTTGCCCTGGCTGTGTGTTTCGGGTCGTTGTCATGCTGGAAGACCCAGCCACGACCCATCTTCAATGCTCTTACTGAGGGAAGGAGGTTGTTGGCCAAGATCTCGCGATACATGGCCCCATCCATCCTCCCCTCAATACGGTGCAGCCGTCCTGTCCCCTTTTCAGAAAAGCATCCCCAAAGAATGATGTTTTCACCTCCATGATTCACGGTTGGGATGGTGTTTTTGGGGTTGTACTTATCCTTCTTCTTCCTCCAAACACGGCGAGTGGAGTTTGTCTCATCAGACCACATGACCTTCTCCCATTCCTCCTCTGGATCATCCAGATGGTCATTGGCAAACTTCAGACGGGCCTGGACATGCGCTGGCTTGAGCAGGGGGACCTTGCGTGCGCTGCAGGATTTTAATCCATGACGGCGTAGTGTGTTACTAATGGTTTTCTTTGAGACTGTGGTCCCAGCTCTCTTCAGGTCATTGACCAGGTCCTGCCGTGTAGTTCTGGGCTGATCCCTCACCTTCCTCATGATCATTGATGCCCCACAAGGTGAGATCTTGCATGGAGCCCCAGACCGAGGCTGATTGACCGTCATCTTGAACTTCTTCCATTTTCTAATAATTGCGCCAACAGTTGTTGCCGTCTCACCAAGCTGCTTGCCTATTGTTCTGTAGCCCATCCCAGCCTTGTGCAGGTCTACAATTTAATCCCTGATGTCCTTACACAGCTCTCTGGTCTTGGCCATTGTGGAGAGGTTGGAGTCTGTTTGATTGAGTGTGTGGACAGGTGTATTTTATACAGGTAACGAGTGCAAACAGGTGCAGTTAATACAGGTAATGAGTGGAGAACAGGAGGGCTTCTTAAAGAAAAACTAACAGGTCTGTGAGAGCCGGAATTCTTACTGGTTGGTAGGTGATCAAATACTTATGTCATGCAATAAAATGCAAATGAATTACTTAAAAATCATACAATGTGATTTTCTGGATTTTTGTTTTAGATTCTGTCTCTCACAGTTGAAGTGTACCTATGATAAAAATTACAGACCTCTACAAGCTTTGTAAGTAGGAAAACCTGCAAAATCGGCAGTGTATCAAATACTTGTTCTCCCCACTGTATATACTATATAAACACATTGAAAGTACACTGAGTATACCAAACATTAGAAACACCTTTCTAATATTGAGTTGACCCCCCTTTGTCTCCAGAACAGCCTCAATTTGTCGGAGAATGGACTCTACAAGGTGTCGAAATCGTTCCACAGGAATGCTGGCCCATGTTGACTCCAATGCTTGCACAGTTGGCTGGATGTCCTTTGGGTGGTAGACTATTCTTGATACACATGGGAAACTGTTGAGCGTGAAAAACCCAACAGTGTTGCAGTTCTTGACACACTCAAGCTGGTGCGCCTGGCACCTACTACCATATCCCGTTCAAAGACACTTAAATATTTTGTCTTGCCCATTCACCCTCTGAATGGCACACATACACAATCCATGTCTCAAGGCTTAAAAATCCATCTTTAACCTGTCTCATCCCATTCATCTACACTGATTGAATTGTATTTAACTAGTGTCATCAATAAGGGATCATAGCTTTCACCTGGATTCACCTGGTCAGTCTATGTCGATCAGGTGTTCCTAAAGTATTCATACCCCATGACTTATTCCACATTTTGTTGTGTTACAGCCTGAATTAAAAATTGATTAAATATTGTAGCTTGGCCACTCAGGAGCATTCACTGTCTTCTTGGTAAGCAACTCCAGTGTAGATTTGGCCTTGTGTTTTAGGTTATTGTCCTGCTGAAAGGTGAATGAATCTCCCAGTGTCTGGTGGAAAGCAGACTGAACCAGGGTTTCTTCTAGGATTTTAACTGTGCTTAGCTCCATTCCGTTTCTTTTTTATCCTGAAAAACCAGTCCTTAACGATTACAATCATACCCATAACATGCAGCCACCACTATGCTTGAAAATATGGAGAGTGGTACTCAGTAATGTGTTGTATTGTATTTGCCCCAAACATAACACTTTGCATTCAGGACAAAAAGTTAATTGCTATTTTTATTCTGTATGGACTTCCTTCTTTTCACTCTTTTAATTAGGTTAGTATTGTGAGGTAACGTCAATGTTGTTTATCCATCCTCAGTTGTCTTCTATCACAGCCATTAAACTCTGTAACTGTCACCATTGGCCTCATGGTGAAATCCCTGAGCGGATTTCTTCCTCTCTGGAAACTGAGTTAGGAAGGACGCCTGTACCCATGGGGCGGCGCACAATTGGCCCAGCGTCGTCCAGGGTATGGGAGGGAATGGCCGGCAGGGATGTAGCTCAGTTAGTAGAGCATGACGTTTGCAACGCCAGGGTTGTGGGTTCGATTCCCCCCACCCCAAAAAAAAAATACATAAAAATGTATGCACTCACTAACTGTAAGTCGCTCTGGATAAGAGCATCTGCTAAATGACTAAAATGTAAATGTCATTTGTAGTGACTGGGTGTATTGGGAAACCATCCAAAGTGTAATTAATGACTTCACCATGCTCAAAGGGATATTAAATGTCTGCTTTTTCTATTTGTACCCATCTACCAACAGGTGTCCTTCTTTGCGAGGTATTGGAAAACCTCCCTGGTCTTTGTGGTTGAATCTGTGTTTGAAATTCACTGCTCGACTGAGGAACCTTACAGATAATTGTATGTGTGGGGAACAGAGATGAGGTAGTCATTCAAAAATCATGTTAAACACTATTATTGCCATACAACTTATCTGACTTGTTAAGCAAATATTTACTCCTGAGCATAATTAGGCTAGCCATAAGAAAGGGGTTGAATACTTATTGACTCAAAAATTAAAAGCTGAAATGTCTTAATTAATTTGTAAAAAAGAATTCCACTTTGACATTATGGGGTATTGTGTGTAGGCGAGTGACAAAAAAATCTCTATTTAATCAATTTGAAATTCAGGCTGTAACACAACGACATGTGGGAAAAGTCAAGGGGTGTGAATACTTTCTGAAGGCACTGCATACAGTGGCTTGCGAAAGTATTCACCCCCCTTGGCATTTTTCCTATTTTGTAACTATTCACCCCCCCCAAAGTCAATACTTTGTAGAGCCAACTTTTGCAGCAATTACAGCTGCAAGTCTCTTGGGGTATGTCTCTATAAGCTTGGCACATCTAGCCACTGGGATTTCTGCCCATTCTTCAAGGCAAAACTGCTCCAGCTCCTTCAAGTTGGATGGGTTCCGCTGGTGTACAGCAATCTTTAAGTCATACCACAGATTCTCAATTGGATTGAGGTCTGGGCTTTGACTAGGCCATTCCAAGACATTTAAATGTTTCCCCTTAAACAATTTGAGTGTTGCTTTAGCAGTATGCTTAGGGTCATTGTCCTGCTGGAAGGTGAACCTCTGTCCCAGTCTCAAATCTATGGAAGAATGAAACAGGTTTCCCTCAAGAATTCCCTTGTATTTAGCGCCATCCATCATTCCTTCAATTCTGACCAGTTTCCTAGTCCCTGCCGATGAAAAACATCTCGGGGTGATGAGAGGTGTTGGGTTTGCGTCAGACATAGTGTTGACATAGTGTTGGCCTTGATGGCCAAAAAGCTCAAGTACCTTCTTCCATATGTTTGGGGAGTCTCCCACATTGCTTTTGGCGAACACCAAACGTGTTTGCTTATTTTTTTCTTTAAGCAATGGCTTTTTCTGGCCACTCTTCCATAAAGCCTAGCTCTGTGGAGTGTACGGCTTAGTGGTCCTATGGACAGATACTCCAATCTCCGCTGTGGAGCTTTGCAGCTCCTTCAGGGTTATCTTTGGTCTCTTTGTTGCCTCTCTGATTAATGCCCTCCTTGCCTGGTCCGTGAGTTTTGGTGGGCGGCCCTCTTTTGGCAGGTTTGTTGTGGTGCCATATTCTTTCCATTTTTTAATAATGGATTTAATGGTGCTCCGTGGGATGTTCAAAGTTTTGGATATTTTTTTATAACCCAACCCTGATCTGTACTTCTCCACAACTTTGTCCCTGACCTGTTTGGAGAGATCCTTGGTCTTCATGGTGCCGCTTGCTTGGTGGTGCCCCTTGCTTAGTGGTGTTGCAGACTCTGTGGCCTTTCAGAACAGGTGTATATATACTGAGATCATGTGACAGATCATGTGACACTTAGATTGCACACAGGTGGACTTTATTTAACTAATTATGTGACTTCTGAAGGTAAATGGTTGCACCAGATCGTATTTAGGGGCTTCATAGCAAAGGGGGTGAATACATATGCACACACTACTTTTCCGTTATTTATTCTTTATAATTTTTTGAAACAAGTTATTTTTTTCATTTCACTTCACCAATTTGGACTATTTTGTGTATGTCCATTACATGAAATCCAAATAAAAATCCATTTAAATTACAGGTTGTAATGCAACAAAATAAGAAAAACGGTAAGGGGGGTGAATACTTTTGCAAGGCACATATATATATATATATATATATATATATATATATATATATATATATATATGTATAAACTGTGTGGTTCGAGCCCTGAATGCTGATTGGCTGACAGTGTCACGATCGTCTGAAGGAGCGGACCAATACGCAGCGCGTGGAGTGAACATGATGACTTTATTAAATTAAAGCAACCACGAAAAAACAACAAATGACGATACGTGAAGTCCTCTGTGACACCGACAGAACATACAACACTGGAACAATAACCCACAAAACAAAGGAGAAAACACACAGAATATATATGGCTCCCAATCAGAGATAACGAGCCGACAGCTGACACTCGTTACCTCCGATTGGGAGTCATTGACGACAACATACAACCACCTGGAAAAACAACCCACAGACCTGCAAACATAGAAATACACCCAACAGAACTACCAACATAGAAAAACACCCAAATCCCCAACAAAACAACATACACTCTAGCTCACATACAAAAGTCCTAGAGCCAGAGTGTCACAGTACCCCTAAAGGTGCGAACTCCGGGCGCACCAGCCCACAGTCTAGGGGAGGGTCTGGGTGGGCGTCTGTCCACGGTGGCGGTTCTGCCCCTGGTCGTGGTCCCCACCCCACCTTAGTCACCAGCTTCCCTAGCCTCCTCCACATTACCCCCCCCCAACTAAACCCCACTGGGTTAAGGGGCGGCCCCGGACTAAGGGGCAGCACCGGACTAATGGGCAGTACCGGACTAATGGGCAGTACCGGACTAAGGGGCAGTACCAGGCTAAGGGGCAGCACCGGACTAAGGGGCAGCACCAGGATAAGGGACAGCACCAGGATAAGGGACAGCACCAGGCTACGGGGCAGTACCGGACTAAGGGGCAGTACCGGACTAAGGGGCAGTACCAGGCTAAATGGCGGATCCTGGCTGGCTGGCTCTGGCGGCTCCTGGCTGGACGGCTCATGGCTGGCTGACGGATCTGGCTGCTCATGGCTGGCTGACGGATCTGGCTGCTCATGGCTGGCTGACGGATCTGGCCACTCATGGCTGGCGGAAGGCTCTGGCTGATCCCGTCTGGCGGAAGACTCTGGCTGCTCCTGTCTGGCGGAAGGCTCTGGCTGATCCGGTCTGACGGAAGGCTCTGGCTGCTCCTGTCTGGCGGAAGGCACTGGCTGATCCTGTCTGGCGGAAGGCTCTGGCTGATCCTGTCTGGCGGAAGGCTCTGGCTGATCCTGTCTGGCGGAAGGCTCTGGCTGATCCTGTCTGGCGGAAGGCTCTGGCTGATCCTGTCTGGTGGAAGGCTCTGGCTGATCCTGTCTGGCGGAGAGCTCTAGCGGCTCCGGTCTGGCGGACGGCTCTGAAGGCTCATGGCAGACGGGCGGCTTTGCAGGCTCAGTACAGACGGGCAGTTCAGACGGCGTTGGGCAGACGGGCAGTTCAGGACGGCGTTGGGCAGACGGGCAGTTCAGACGGCGTTGGGCAGACGGGCAGTTCAGGCGCCGTTGGGCAGACGGGCAGTTCAGACGGCGTTGGGCAGACGGGCAGTTCAGACGGCGTTGGGCAGACGGGCAGTTCAGGCGCCGTTGGGCAGACGGGCAGTTCAGACGGCGTTGGGCAGACGGCCAGTTCAGACGGCGTTGGGCAGACGGACAGTTCAGGCCCCGTTGGGCAGACGGCAGACTCTGGCCGTCTGAGGCGCACCGTAGGCCTGGTGCGTGGTGCCGGAACTGGAGGTACCGGGGCTGAGGACACGCATCTCAGGGCTAGTGCGGGAGAAGCAACAGGGCATGCTTGACCCTGGGGGGACGCACCGTAGGCCTGATGCGTGGTGCCGGAACTGGAGGTACCGGGCTGAGGACACGCATCTCAGGGGCTAGTGCGGGGAGTCGGAACAGGGCATGCTGGACCCTGGGGACTCCCATAACGCCTAGTGCGGGGAGCCGGAACAGGGCATGCTGGACCCTGGGGACTCACCTCACGCCTAGTGCGGAGAGCAGGAACAGGCCGGGCGGGGCTGGCGACGCGCACCGTATCCCTGGTGCGAGTGGCCGGAACAGGCCGGGCCGGGCTGGCGGCGCACCGTATCCCTGGTGCGTGGAGTAGGAACAGGCCGGGCTGGGCTGGCGAGCGCACCGTATCCCTGGTGCGTGGAGTAGGAACAGGCCGGGCTGGGCTGGCGAAGCGCACCGTATCCCTGGTGCGTGGAGTAGGAACAGGCCGGGCTGAGCTGGCGACGCGCACCGCATACTTGGTGCGTATGGCAGGAACAGGCCGAACCCGGGCTGGCGACGCGCACCTCACACTTAGTGCGAGGGACCGGAACAGGCCGTACCGCACGGGGAACACACACTACTGGCTGCACCTCGGGACTAGGAATGGGCCGGACCGAACTGGTTACACACCCCAGTACCTCACGCCGTGCCTCAACACCTTCCTTCCCTGCTTTACCCAGTAGCCCCCTTGACCTGGTAGCCCACTGAATCGGTCCCTTCTCTGCCTCCGTCAGCCCCCCTTAACCTGGCAGCCCTCTGACTCTGCCTTGTGGCAGCCTCCTGCTGCTCCGTCGCCCAAGCCATGTGCCCCCCAAAAAATTTATTGGGGTTGCCTCTCGCCTTCCGACGTTGGCTCTGCCGACGCCGTTGCTCCTCTCTCCGTCGCCTCTCCTCTGTTTCGCTCCATGGACGGCGATCCATGCCGTCCAGGATTTCTTCCCACGTCCAGGACCCTTTACCGTCCAACAGTTCCTCCCATGTCCAGACCCTTTGCTCCTGGGACGCGCTGCTTGGTCCTTTTTTGGTGGGTTATTCTGTCACGATCGTCTGAAGGAGCGGACCAATACGCAGCGTGGAGTGAACATGATGACTTTATTAAATTAAAGCAACCACGAAAAAACAACAAATGACGATACGTGAAGTCCTCTGTGACACCGACAGAACATACAACACTGGAACAATAACCCACAAAACAAAGGAGAAAACACACAGAATATATATGGCTCCCAATCAGAGATAACGAGCACGACAGCTGACACTGTTACCTCCGATTGGGAGTCATTGACGACAACATACAACCACCTGGAAAAACAACCCACAGACCTGCAAACATAGAAATACACCCAACAGAACTACCAACATAGAAAAACACCCAAATCCCCAACAAAACAACATACACTCTAGCTCACATACAAAAGTCCTAGAGCCAGAGTGTCACAGACAGCCATGGTATATCATACCGTATACCACGGGTATGACAAAACATTTATTTTTATGTTGGTAATATACCACGGCTAAGGGCTGTGTCCAGGCACTCCGCGTTGCGTCGTGGTTAAGAACAGCCCATAGCCGTGGTATATTGGCCATTTACCACACCTCCTCAGGCCTTATTGCTTAAATATACTGTATATACACTGCTCAAAAAAATAAAGGGAACACTTAAACAACACAATGTAACTCCAAGTCAATCACACTTCTGTGAAATCAAACTGTCCACTTAGGAAGCAACACTGATTGACAATAAATGTCACATGCTGTTGTGCAAATGGAATAGACAACAGGTGGAAATTATAGGCAATTAGCAAGACACCCCCCAATAAAGGACTGGTTTTGCAGGTGGTGACCACAGACCACTTCTCAGTTCCTATGCTTCCTGGCTGATGTTTTGGTCACTTTTGAATGCTGGCGGTGCTTTCACTCTAGTGGTAGCATGAGACGGAGTCTACAACCCATACAAGTGGCTCAGGTAGTGCAGCTCATCCAGGATGGCACATCAATGCAAGCTGTGGCAAGAAGGTTAGCTGTGTCTGTCAGCGTAGTGTCCAAAGCATGGAGGCGCTACCAGGAGACAGGCCAGTACATCAGGAGATGTGGAGGAGGCCGTAGGAGGGCAACAACCCAGCAGCAGGACTGCTACCTCCGCCTTTGTGCAAGGAGGAGCAGGATGAGCACTGCCAGAGCCCTGCAAAATGACCTCCAGCAGGCCACAAATGTGCATGTGTCTGCTCAAACAGTCAGAAACAGACTCCATGAGGGTGGTATGAGGGCCCGACGTCCACAGGTGGGGGTTGTGCTTACAGCCCAACACCGTGCAGGACGTTTGGCATTTGCCAGAGAACACCAAGATTGGCAAATTCGCCACTGGCGCCCTGTGGTCTTCACAGATGAAGGCAGGTTCACACTGAGCACGTGACAGACGTGACAGAGTCTGGAGACGCCGTGGAGAACGTTCTGTTGCCTGCAACATCCTCCAGCATGACCAGTTTGGCGGTGGGTCAGTCATGGTGTGGGGTGGCATTTCTTTGGGGGGCCGCACAGCCCTCCATGTGCTCGCCAGAGGTAGCCTGACTGCCATTAGGTACCGAGATGAGATCCTCAGACCCCTTGTGAGACCATATGCTGGTGCGGTTGGCCCTGGGTTCCTCCTAATGCAAGACAATGCTAGACCTCATGTGGCTGGAGTGTATCAGCGGTTCCTGCAAGAGGAAGGCATTGATGCTATGGACTGGCCCGCCCGTTCCACAGACCTGAATCCAATTGAGCACATCTGGGACATCATGTCTCGCTCCATCCACCAACGCCACGTTGCACCACAGACTGTCCAGGAGTTGGCGGATGCTTTAGTCCAGGTCTGGGAGGAGATCCCTCAGGAGACCATCCGCCACCTCATCAGGAGCATGCCCAGGCGTTGTAGGGAGGTCATACAGGCACGTGGAGGCCACACACACTACTGAGCCTCATTTTGATTTTTGTTTTAAGGACATTACATCAAAGTTGGATCAGCCTGTAGTGTGGTTTTCCACTTTAATTTTGAGGGTGACTCCAAATCGAGACCTCCATGGGATGATACATTTGACTTCCATTGATAATTTTTGTGTGATTTTGTTGTCAGCACATTCAACTATGTAAAGAAAAAAGTATTTAATAAGATTATTTCATTCATTCAGATCTAGGATGTGTTATTTTAGTGTTCCCTTTATTTTTTTGAGCAGTGTATATATATATATATATACATATAGTGGAAACGTAAACTGATTAAATTAGTTGAGTTATGGTACTATATTGTCATATATTAAACAATGCTACAGTGTGTCTGTGATATGGAACTGAAACAAGAGGGGTTCCAGACAGAATGTTCCGGAGAAATCTCGATAGACTTTAGTGTATTTCAGGATATTCTGATGAGAAAACCTTCCCTTTTAAAAAAAAAAATAGCATCTTGACTAAGAGGTTGTAAGTCCTTGCTCTCAACAGTCAGAATGCAGACCAAGCTTGGCATAATGTAATTGAAAAACAAGGTTTGATGGCTTTTTTAACCAAATTACATAATTAGATTCCAGTATTGCCAACTAGAACTCTTCAAGCTCATAAACAGTCTAGTTGGCTAAACATCGTCTAGACTGCTGTGTTGTGCCATCTCCCCCTCTCTCTGCATCCACACTGGCACAGATAATAATACATTTCTCCAGGGAACTCAAAGGTTATCACAGAAGGTACATTGTACAGCGACGTCAAGGTCATGGGTTCATAGTAAAATAAAATACAAATGTTCATAGTAAAATAAAATACAATTGTTCATAGTAAAATAAAATACAAATGTTAGTAAAAATATATGCACTCGCTGTACTGCAGTCACTTATGATAAAAGCATCTGCCAAGTGGCATATATTCTTTTGTTGACATTCATCAAGGAGATGTCTTGGTCTAGTAGATTAACTTTGAAGTAGCATTTATACTGATCCATTGCAGCGGAGTCACAGCTAGTTTTCTCTTTTGTACAGTGGTGTTCTTTTTCTGTATCTGTTTTGCAACCTTTTTTTGTTTTTGAAGTGGAGGGATTGTTGATGTTAACTTTTCATGGCCTCTCCTGAAGAAAAAAGCCAGATCATGGCCTCTCCTGAAGAAAAGCCAGATCAAACTCTCTCGTATTCTGAGATGTTTTGTGAATACAGGCCAATGTAATGTTATTCATTATGAATTTAAAGGCTAGATTGATCCTAGATCAGTACTTAGTATACTCTGAATACAGGCCCTGCTGGTCAGTGGTTCTACGGTAGGCCTGTTTCCTATAAAGTGGGCTCTGTTAGTGGAGTAGATGATTTGCAGCTAGCCACGGCACAATGACTAACTTAAGTGTACAACAAAAATAAACACGAACCTCACGACCAGTCGAATACAAAGTGATTGTCTGGGAAGCTCCAGTATAACACACAAATACCCTTTTAACACGGCTGAGCCAAGCCGTGCAGAGATGTACTGTACTGGCCGGGTTACGCATCCAACACAGTCGCTGGATGGTGTTGAAAAGGACACTGTCAGAGCCAGCACGGGTCGGCAAGACCTGTCACAGCGTTTATAAAGTCATATATTCACTTTGGTTCAGACTTTGATGTGAGGGCAGCTACATTGTAAAGTTTCATCAGACAAAGCACTAGCTGGAACAACAAATATGAATTAAAATTAACCTTGAAAGGTATTCAAACTGGTT